>NW_024067448.1:0-30339 GCF_015039405.1 Cantharellus anzutake
ATTTGCCTGCGCGCTGAGAAACTCATGCCAGCACATCCTAGTCCAGCCACATGCGATATTCACGTGCTGATGGCACTCTACCTGTGTATTTGCCCTCCGACACTCTCCTCGCGCACGGCTGTGGAAACTCGCCATGTACTGGCTTGATGGTAGGGATATGATTCTGCCTCGGGTGGTGAGGAATACTGGGAGACACCTGAACGCGATGAGGTGATAGAGAAGGCTCACAATGCGATAGGAGTCCTTGCTGACAATCTCAAGGCTTCTGTTGTTTTGGGTGATCGCACGCGGTGGTGGATTTCTGCATGTGAATATATCGATGCTGTCATTGGGATCGTGCGTTGCGAGGCTTTGTGGAGTTATAGGGACGAGGGTGTCGGGTATAACACATGTAAGGATGTGTTTGAGTGGCTGGACACCATTTAGGCTGAGTGGACTTCTATTCCTATGGTCCGCTTGTATGAGCTCACACGCGAGCACTATCTGAAGTCCCTTCCAACGGATCTCATTGTCCCTCTAGCCTTTGCCACATTTTGCCCATCCCTTTCCCCTCTTCCCCTTGATCTTGTGGCCGACTCTGCAACAACGAGCCAGAATCGGATAAGAAAAACAAAGGTGGGAAAAGTACTTAGTGTGCTCTTGCCACCACAGGCGGCATCCACCAATCATACGCCAGTGTAAAGTGGGCATGAGACAACATGACACCAGTTGGTTTGATGGGGTATAGGAAGTGCAAAGTGCATTCGTTTAATCGGATAAAGCTAGGGGAATGAAGAGCATTGGCAAAGCTAACTGGTGGCAGGTAATGGTGAATGTAGCGTGCTCATGGCAGACAAAAAGAAAAGGGAAAAGAACACCCGTGTGCAGAAAGATATTACCAGTTTGAGGGAAAGATCGATGATGTTGGCAGAAAACATTCCTGTTCCGCTAACTTCACATGCAAAAGCCTTATCATAAGCAAGGTCAGGGCTGCACAGCAGCCATTTCTAGTGACTTTTGTCCGCTCCACTATGGGGCGTTACTAGGATTGCTGGTAATTGGTCGTGTGGACAGTATGCTTGGTACGTCCCACATGCCATCCGACTGACTTTTTCCATTTTCATAGTGTCGTTTCTCAGAACTCGATGTTGTGTAAGCGCTTCATCATGTATTTTGCCTTACCCAAATGAGGGGCTTGCCTCACACCCAGGGATGATGCTGGCTGGTCAGTGTGGACCGCTAGGTAACTATTTGTCACCCAGGCGATCCTCGGTGGGTGGCTCGCCATGGATTGCGTAGCTGACAATCGATCTTTAGGTCTGATTTCGTTACATTCACCGAGTATGGGTATGTTCTCATGTTTCATATCGGAGCTGATATTTGTGATGTACTGGAATACAGGGGATCAACCGACTGGATCGATCCTGCGTGCGTGAGCTCATGGTGGCTACAGTTCTATTGGGAAGTTTGGGGCAACGCATCCCTAGATTGGCGGACGCCATAGACCCACATCCTGCTGGTATGTCAACAGCTGGCATACAATACACGGTTCATTTATACATTTCGTTTAAATTCTACATGCTAGGTGCTATGCCCCGTTTTGCTCTCCAAGAAGGGTGGGAAGTCCAACCAACTTCATCTTGACAGAAATCTCGAACAAGTAATCCAAACACTGCAAAAAGTTCTTCAGAAATTTTCAGTCTAGCTCACTAATCCATGCATGGATACCTCAGTCTGTGTTTTCGCCTTCTCCCAATCGGCACCTGGATATACCAGACTTTGAGTTCCAATGTTGAAAGGAAGCCGAGTTCCCAGCTCACCCCAAACGTACACTCCGTGGCGACGGACCAACACGCCCGCAGCGTCAGGGTACTTTTTCATGGCCTGCATCGCGACACTTGAGATGATACTGCCGCATACCTTGGATTCACGACATCACCTGAGCCATACTGTCCTTTAAGTCTTCCTCGAAAGGTGTGTTTTCGATGATAGGAATAACCAGCGTGTCCAAATACGATAGAGCCTTCCCCATACCCCCGATCCTAATTCCTTTGATCATCTTTTCCATATCAAACATCGGTCATCGAAGATTATGACAATGTTAGCTCACTTCCTGATGGGAAATTTCGAACGTTTCTCCGGGCCAAAGTAGAGTGGCCATGACAGCGTGCTGAGAGTGCGTGTGAACGCAAGAACCAGCCCCCCTGAGATCGAAGGCATTCCAGAACAGAGGGGTACATGCAGACTCCTTTAGTTCCTTACGGGGTCGGCGAAGAAATACACGATCTGTATGCGGAGACGGTGTTTGAGGGGCGGGATATGGGAGTACGAAGATATCCGTGGGGACGATTCTCTCCTTCTGAACGCCGCTGGGTGCAATGTACCTAAGGCCGCCACCAGTAAAGGATATTTTGTCGTCCGTCTGAACGAAAGGCTTACGCTTTATCTCTGGTTAGAGAATGAATAGAATTAATGAGTCACAAGAGATTATCACTTGCCCGGCGCGAATGCAGATGCCACCGCCAGTGCCTGTGACCCATCCCAAGTGGTAGAATGATTGACAGAGCTCCGGAATGAGATTTGCGGGCTGTTAGACGATGAGCTTGTTAGCGTGAACACGTGTTGCAAGAAAACATACATGGAGAGGGTCAGACGAGATGACCAGTGAGTCTGCGTCGTCCATAGTTTGAAGGACAACGCATCGATTGCCGATTTCCTTCTTTGCTCACGTGGGAATGCTGGGAAGTCACCGTCACTATGTACAAAAGTGGATGCACCGTGGTTTCTTCCGTTCTGTTTTACGATTCCCTTCTAAAAAGCATCCTAATCTAGTCTTACTTCCTGGGCGATTCGTGTCATCAGGCTCTTATAGGCTTTCTCAGAGTTTCAGAGAAATAATTCAATCACGCGGTATGGAAACGAGTAAAGGTTCTCCAGAAGTCTTGGCCGCATTGGAAACCATCTCGTCGTTTGAACTCTCCACTCCTGAAGAGTTAAAGGTTTGTGCGGTATTGTATTGCAGATCGTGCATCGTGAACTTCTCATCCATCTGCTTGTCGATATCAGGAGTTGGATACGACACTTTCATCTAAAACCTATTTTGTTGGGAACGAATCTTCAGCGGCGGACGTCGCTCTCTATGTTGCTCTTCACCCTGTCATCGTAAGCATCCCTATACCTCTTCATCAGGTCGAAATTTATTTGACACATCACTCAAAGTTAGCTCTCCTGCCCAACGAGATCTACGCGTACCCTTCGATCCTCCGATACGTTGACCATATTCAGCAGATTCCGTCCATTCATAGAGCATCCATTTTCCCCTTACTAAAATTCGATCTTGAAAATGCGCCTAAACCTACTCGTGTTGTCGAACCGCCAAAGGAGAAGAAGAAAGGGAAGGAACCCCAACCTATTGCAGCAAGTGTTCCTCCCGCACCAACGCCACCGGCGGCGGAGGGTACTACATCTGCTTCCCCTCAACCCATCTCTGCAGGGAGAAAAGAGAAAAAGAAGACTGCACCCGGAGGAGCTCAGAATCCTCCTGCAGGTAAGAAAGAGAAAGCGCCCCCTCAGCCTGCTCCCGGAAGCGATGCAGGAGAGCCAGTGCCTTCGATGATCGACTTGAGAGTAGGAAAAATTGTACAAGGTTCGTTCTACTGTCAGGCCGTGCCCTCCATGCTCATGTTTATCACCTGCAGTCGAAAGACATCCTGACGCCGATGGGTTATACGTCGAAGTAAGTACCTAATTCATACAGTCCTAAATTTACCAATGTTTGCGCAGCAAATTGATATCGGAGAAGAGGCACCGAGAACCGTAGTCTCCGGGCTTGTTCATTACATCCCAATCGAGCAAATGCGAGATCGGACCATCATCGTCGTGGTATAGACCCTTGGTTAATTCCTCCCAAGATTCATTGTGGGCTTACCCTTCGCTCCCTAGGCTAATCTCAAGCCTGCAAACATGCGAGGAATCAAAAGCTTCGCGATGGTACTATGTGTAGGTTTTGTTCTTCGAAGAGTGATTGTCGGTACTGAACATTACTTCAGGCTTCTTCGAAGGGAGGAAAAGAGGGAGGCATTGAATTTGTGGAGCCACCACCTGGGTCGAAGCCCGGTGAGCGAGTGTACTTTGAAGGAGAGAAATACGAAGGTAAAAGGATCGAGCCTTTGTCACGATGTGGTTGCACCAACTGATTGCATTGTCTAGATGCCCTTCCAGTGTCACAGATGAATCCCAAGAAAAAGATATTTGAGACAATTCAGCCTGGTACGATCAGTTTTCCTTCCTGAACCGAGCAGCTCTACTGATGTCCAATGGTAGGCTTCGTAACGCTAGAAGATCGGACAGCAGCATGGATCGATCCAGTGACAAAGTCTGTTCATAAAATACGAACCAAAGGGGGATACTGTGCGTCGAAGACGCTAATTGGAGCGAGTCTGTCATAAATGCCATATATAGAACTCAGATTGTCGATCTGTACATGATGAAAGGGAGAGAACACGCCAAATCTTAAACTCTTCGAGGTAGATTTATGAGGAAGGAGGTCGGCTCGGGCACCATAACCAAAGGGTCACTCACAGCTCATCCCCTACTACTTTCGTCGCATCCGAAGAAGCAGACCCAGTACTCGACGCCGTATGGGAGGGGCCACCATGTTGGAAGGACTGTTGCAACGCATTTACATCTTCCCTAAGATTCGTCAAGCCTTCCCAGAAATCCCCATGGGAATCCGGCAAGACACTCCCGTCCGTAATATCGCTCTCCTTTACACATGCTCCGTCAGGTTCGCCGCCCAGGAGTGATCCAAATCCTGTGGCTCCGTCTAGGGCAGAGACTACCTTTTGTCCGATCATGACAACCACACTAAGAACGGCCAGAAGCGACCCAATAGAGGAAACTACAACTTTGGCGATAATTGCCGCGTGTCCATGAAGAATCACATCAAGGATAGGGTTGATGGATGCTAAGAGCGCTGATAGCGCGACCAAAGATTGCATAGTTGCACCCGCTTCGCGGAGGAAGTCTTTCACATGACGTTGAGCCACGCCCAGAGGGGACTTGGAATCTTCGAGACTGTATAAACGGTGAGGTAGGGGGGAAAAGAAAAAGATAGGCGAAGGTGATTTAATGTGCAACATCGAGGCGTGAGCTTGTGCTTACGGAAGTAGACGGAGACGTTCAGGATTCAGATCGGAAGGGGACGAAATTCGCTCGACTATCCATTTACGGTGCAAAATCAGTGGACATCCATCTGGATTGGATGTAAGAGTATCTTCAAATGATCCCGACGCGACAAGAGGGTCTGTCAAGGGAAGGACGAGACGTAAAAAAGATAATGTCAATGGGATGTTTGCAAAAAAAGTGGGACGTAACACTAACTTGCGGTCGAAGCACCCTTCCCCGTACGCAAGAACAGATTCCAGGTTGAATTCAACAGTAATGGTTGTCCCTTGGCGCCATGTTGCGCAAGAGCGTCTCGGATTTCGTATCCAGTATTTGAAATTCGAAATTCAACGCGGAGATTATGAAACCGTTGTCGAAGGAAAACAGTCTCAGGGGTCGCTCCATCTGGCTTCTTTGGACCTTGGGTTTGATCATGATGATTGAACGGAACGGAGAAATTGGATTCAGGGGTCGATGTTGCCCACGACGCTGATGAAATGCGACGATGAGCTTCACGAACCAAAGAATATAAAACACAGTTTTCTCGGAGACTCACCATCCTGGGCAAAGCAACTCAAAAACCTGGGCGCCTTGCGCACTATTTCATCCTCTCGGTCTTCTGTGAGTGGAGCTGCCGAGGGGGGCGCACCCATTAGTTTTTGTGGCCAAGAAAGCGGGAGTGTCGGCACTCACTCAATGAATCACTAATCAAGTCGCTGATGATTGATGATGCCTCCATCGACGACGTGGAAGGCCTAATGATGCCTCTGGATCTGGCAACATGCAAGAGATCATCGTGCAAAATCCTGGTCGTTTTACCCTCAATGAACAGAAGAGTACGTCCGTTCTCTCTGGTTAGAGGAGGGTTAGCCGCCAGGGGTTCGGAAATAAAGGCTGCATCACTCACTTTGAGTAAACCGCATGCTTCGCCCCTTGCTTCTCGTGCCGTTGGTGAAAGGGTTAACGGGGAACTTCGGGTTAGGGTTGAAGACCCACCGACGCCAGGAGTTTGTAGCCGCCGTCAGAAACTTTCCTAGTGAGATTAGTCTTGTCCATGGCAGAAGGAGGGAGAGTGTAGAACCCCCTTATCTCGCAAAACTTTCTCCTTCAGGCCGGGCTTGCTTCTCCGTGGACCCTGATATGTCAACTCTGGACGGCGTTTGGCGAAGCCACCGCTTAAACGCACACAATCAAATTGATCCTGACCAATCACTGCCTCTGAATTCTCAGGCGAGACCAATTGTAGGGGTGCTAACGGACCGTAGTGTGGGGCTAGATGGATCTCATGTCGTGCCGTCCGTTTACCTCTCCCGGAAAAACTCCATGCGCTCAGTTCAAAGTCCGGAACTGTGGCACATTGTTCAACATGCACGAAGTGTTCACACAGCAACTCTCCTCCACTTGTGACCCCGATCCCCAGGTCCCTCGGGCAAAATTTGTGGGGTTCTGCAGAGAGTTCCGGTTTGGGGGCATCTGAAAATGCAGTTTTTTACCTCCGCTTTTCCTGCAGCAGAGTTCCAGGGTCCTGCTATAATACAGCTACAGTACGACTCCCCTGTTGATTGTCCATGGTAGGCGGGAGATAAAGAGTAACGATCTGGGTGTAAGGATGCAGGGAAGTGGCAAGGTTATAACATGGTTGCGGAGTAAAGAACGAAGGGGAAAATGGTGAGGATGAATCCCTAAAATATTTGCGGGCACCGCCAATCCCAAAGCTGATACTATACGGGCTGATACTATACGGGCTAAGAGTGAGGGAAATGGACGAGTGGTGAACGGAAGGTGACCCAAACACTGCTCCCTGGGGCAGTCCCGTGGTGATGTCGAAGAAAATAAAGGCGCAAAATCTGGCCTCGAGCCAAAGGAGGCTCATAATCCAACAAGTGGCCTGAGATATGAAGATCATCAAGCGCAAGTTGGACAATGATGAGATTCTGCGACCAAACACCCCAACCGACACCGGGAAGATGGAACCAACCCCGTATACATGGCATGCGAGTAGGAAGCTGACCCGAATAAGCATGCAACTGAACAATTACTGAATAACCGGCACCAGTCCTCCTATAATGAAAAGAAGGACGAGAGGATGCGATGATTCGATTCCCATCCATCGCGCAGTCCTATCTCAGTATCTGCGAAGAAGGCGGAGAGAAAAGCAACAATGTCACTCTGAACCACACGGCGCCCAAACAACAATTTCCCATCAGAGGAGCTGGTGGGTCGAAGCGCGCTAAGGTATTCATGATGAAGGAAACATCTGATGACTCTTCACATTCGAGTATTTGGCCCTTGGGGAAGGATGCCATCCTACCGCCAGCGATGTGACCGAGCTGGTCAACACCAAAATTGAACTCGTTCCGTGCGCAGGAATATTTGCCTAAACCACGTGTAAATTGAATTTCGGGAATATCCGTCCCACTTGCGGTGAGTCACCTATAACAAGGTCATCGATCATTGCCAAGCCCACCACTGTCACAACCATTCGATCACCACCTCTGACGAAACCACTCTTGGGCTCGTTGCCGCGTAACGCGACAGGAAATTGGGTTGGGACTATCTAGCATTACGAAATCATAGAAGCTGGAGTCAAAGACAGCCTCCGCCTGAAATGAAACAATGTAGGGTGACCAGCCTCCCTGTAAGTATGAAACAATGAACTCCTTGGCTGCAACTCGGGTGCGACGAACCCTCAGAAGCACTCTTGTCTGGATGCACAAGTACTTCGAACGGTGGTGAAACTCTCACACCTCCGCATTACGTCTTGTAGTTTTTATTCAGTCTTGATGGCAACATCTCATCGTGTCAGATTCATGCCAAATCTGTGTAACATGTGTAGTTATCAAGTGCATCGTTTCTCGTGCCTTGATACATGCTTTCACACCCATCATTGGCACGCCACACCCTCCCGATCTTGATTGGTCTCGGCACCAGTCAAGATCACCCAACAAGACCTCCGGCAGGATGTGTATGGAACCCCCCTGGATCTGGGATTTTTTCCTCTGTCTCCCATCTTCCCATCTCCAATGGTGTCCGATCACATCGAGATCGCCGGATTTGCCTTGAGATTCACACCACTTCTTGCCGGGCCGTGCACGGGGGTTTCGCCCGACTTGAGTGCAAGGTAGCCCATTGTGTGGCTAAACATCAGCAAAGACCCTCAGCAGGCTCTTTAGGGTTGCTAGCACCCTACAAAGAATTGAATTAAAATCGAATGTGATTCGCGTTTCGGAGATCTACCCTATCTACCCTGCTTCCAACACCTCGGATGAGGACCAAGTTATATATGCAGTAAGTGAGATAGTGCATCTTGGCCCTCACCGCCGATCTCTGCCCACACTCCGCTCTAACACCACTTTGTGTGCCGGGAACGAGCCTGGACCCGCACCCTTGCGTGAAAAGGGACCCGGTCGTCAGGATGCTACCAACATGTGTATGGTACTTCTGGATCCAGTTACTGCGATTGTTTAGCAATGTATCCTGACTGCAGTGCTGTTCTTCGGGGCTCTGATGGGCATGCGAAGTTTGTCCGAAGGGGGCATCAAGATCAAAAAGAAATTAGTCATTTACAGGAACCTGACCGAGAAGTCCTGGATGGTGTCCCACGAGCAGTCTAGTTCTCCATTACGCAATGCGCTGTAACAACACACCTCAGCGACGTCAGTCCATCCAAGCTCCAAACCCTAGTACTAGCACAGTTTTCGAGGCCTCCCTCAAGGGACTTCTGACTGCGATGTGTTTCCGAGAACCACTCGTGAACTCGACTCAGCATTCCCCAACATGGCAAAGTCATCTAACGTTGGCCCATCAGCAAGTTTTTCGGTGAAGGACTTAGAAGGAGCGGTGGTGAGGCCACGAGAACGTGTGGAGCTAGATGTCAGTAGTCCACGCAATGTCCATGACGCAACCACTGAAGGCAATGGCATGATCGACATTAGCAAACTCGCTCCCAACCTCTATATTGCATGGACGCCGAAGAAACAGGGAATTGCCACGTTGGAGGCCGAATATGTTGCCATCAGCCACGCTGTCCGCCACATTGGCATAACAATGACAATCGTGGCGTGATCCCCAATTCCATGACCGTACATTGATATTAGTCATCATTTTATTCGCGACCACGTTGAACATGGAAATGTTTCTATTTTACAGATTCGTTCTGGAGATAAATTAGCTGATATTCTTACCAAGCCTCTTCCAAACCCCATGTTCTCTAAGTCTGTTTCTTCTTTGACGGAGGGTGTCATGGCTTTAGGGGAGGGGGGAAGCCATGACGACGCGCTGGTACGGCGCGTATCTATGTTCATATCTTTTACAGATATCATACTTTTTCGGCCCATGTGCTATTTGTCCCATCGCCACCCCACGCTACAGCGTACTACGTGTGGCAGCGCGTACCTTATGCTCTGCATTTTCCCTTATAACTTTTGTCAGATATTTTTAGCTACTTATACCGCCGCGCGGTTACAATGTCATTACCATCTTAATTTCTCCCTTCGTTCGAATGTCCCGGCCCGCTAGGAGTGCTACATTACAACAAATTGGCCATGGGCTTGTCGACTAGTACCATTACAACCCCTCAACGTTATTGTAACCGCTCGCTGTACCAAAGAACGACGATAGCAATGAGGGGCGTCGGCACATGTTGCTCCGAGCTTCCAATTCCTCTCTCAGTGAAGTGCGAGTCAATCACAATGTACAGACCATTAAATAACAAACGAACCGTCTCAGAATACGAATCAAAAGCAGATATGCCAATACTAGACTGTGAAGCTTCCCGCAAGTTGAAAGAAGGAAAGAATACCATAAACGGATCATCAACAGGTGATGCCCATTTATGTAAGCACCACAGGGTCGAACAAAGAACAAGGGGATAATATAGGCAGGACTCCAGCCTCTATGACAAACAAACAATATATGAGGACGTAGAGTAATGTAGGTTCACGAACGCGCGTAGTTAATCCTTGCGAGAGAGGTCGATTGGATTAACACGAACCCAGGTGAAGGTAGAGTCTCTCGTCCAGAAGCCGCTAAGAGCTGCCCACCAAGCGCATGCCGCTGCACCAATACCGAATGCACTGCCCGCAATACGCGCACCATTACTCGCTAGTAAATTCGTTAATAACATTCCAACAATTGCAAGGGAGTGGGCCTAGGCCCACTTACCGTTCATAGAGTGAATAGCGAAGAAGCAGAATGCGACTGAGGCGCATACAAGGGTTGAGATGATGGCAGCATTGGTTCTAAGGGCTCCCACAAGGAAGACAAGTGAAACCATCATCCAAGCGAACTAACCGGGACAAGATTAGCGGATAATCATCGTTGGGCAAGAGGCTGGATCACGAGATAAATTGCAACAGCTTGATCGAACTGGTCATCGATTTTTCCATCAGGCCCAACGTATGCGTCAATAACTCCAAGAGCTGAGCGGCAGCAGGGACGCATCTGTCAGTATATGGGGAAGATCCAAATGTCCTCGCTTACCCGGCAAGAAGATCCCAGCGTAAGTCAGGTTGAAACTCCCATAAGCGGAAAAGACGGTGGCACCAAATGTACTCCCCGTAAACTAAGAGCCGCCAAAGGATGGTTAAAAGCTGAAGTCGAGAATACGATGTGCGTACCATCTCCCATAGACCAACACCGAGTTGCATAATTCCACCAAAGAAAATGAGGACTGGAACGACCATATTTGGGACATGGACTCCGCGCACTATCGCGATATGGGAGTGATGTTCAAGATTGAAACGACAATGCACCTACCATTCAGTGTGAAGGCGCTGGCCATGAAGAACCCAGTCCCGAAAGACAGCAGGCCAAGTGGGGCCGGATTTCCGTGCTTTCGGTGTGCTGGAGGAAGGGGAGTCTGCGAATAGTCAATCCAGTGCCCACCAGGAGTCAAGACACGTTGCAGGTCCTCAGCGGTCGGCTCGTTGTGATGATGAACATGAACGTGCTGATGTTGAGCTTCAGGCCGCTTGCCACGATCAACAGTTGTATCATCACTGCTGCTGATTCGGCTGACCTGATATGACATGGTGGCCCTTCTCAGTGGGTAAGGGATGAGTGATTCGGCGGCCGAGGGGACGAGGACTGGTGCAAAATAATGGGGAGTAAACGTGGGTCTAAATAGTCCTGCATTCCGCAGATCTAAGCAATTAAGTCCGTGGCTGCAGGCTAAAGCAAAGGCTGGCCGGATCCCACTGTGCAAAGATGAGAGATTTCACACCATAGTGTTGCGCCAAGAAAAATGAGATCTAAATGGCTCTACGGGATGCACGCGCTATGTGCTTCAAGCACGAGAGATTACACCAATGGGTGTCTGAGGGGGTCCGATGTATCATTAGAGATACGAAGCGACAAATAAGCGAGCCTCTCTAAAAGTAACCCAGGGGAGGCCATCACAAGGAACGGCCGCATCTCAATATTGCGCGCGACCCGAGGAGGTGGAACAAGATATGAAGGGAGCGTTCCCGTGAATCATTGAATGAGCGTGGTTCTCGAGGCGATCTGCTAGGCAGGACCCAGCCTCTATATTATGTAGACAGAGCGATCTGCAATTATAATGACTGCTTGGGAGTTCAAGCTTCCCACGGTGTGTGGGAAAGTTGGAATTGTGACCGACCCTCTTGGGATTCGTCGCATTGTCCAATAAGACACACTTATAGACCCGTGCAGGCGTCCCTTCACCTATGAGAAACAAGGTGTGTGTCCTGTACATGTGTTCTGCGTGAACCCCACACGGGCCTATTTCTTATGCGTTTTGTTGCGCGTTCCTGCTGTGTTCCTGGAACGTCTGTAATTTCCGTCATCCGGCGTTCTCATGCTTCAGCTATGTAGTCACCCCCGCAACCATTAATTCATTTAGACTCCTGTCTTTCAAACAGTGTGGGTTTAAATTCATCTCATAATTGCCAAGTAGTTACTTTTTGTGCCCCTCAAATATTTTCTCAGACGTGGTGTGGCCTTCTAGATTATTAACGCTGATCAGTTCGCGACCGGTACTCGTTGCTTGGCAATCAAATAGAAGGGGATTGACCCTGTTCTACTCTCGTCCGGTGAAACAACACTGAATTCGATTTCCGCACTTAGTGTTCATGCAGGCTCGAGGTGCACTTGAGCGAAGATATCGAGATAGTGACCACGCGAATTCTCTCGTTTTTCCAGTGATAATTCCCGGCTGGTTGCACTGAAATCTCTGCCAAGTGTGACTCTTGGCCGCCTTGTGGCCTTTTCGTTTTGCCGGATGCGGGCACTCAAATTTCTCCCCGGTGTCAAACCAACTCTTTATTGGAGTGAAGTAACACATGAGCCTCCAAAGACACCCATCGATTCATGCGACCGAAGGACCCCCGATCATGTGCATCACTACTGGACTAGAGCATAATTAACTGTCCAGCACGGATGAACTATGTGTTCTCTCTGTCGTCCCTTACATTCCAATTCCAATGCTGGGTCGGAGCTCATTTAGTTATATCTCCCCTTCCTGTCCCCCACAAAGTTGTTGGTTACTTTACTAAGTAAGAAGTCGCCATAGATGACCGGCTCATATATCTTGCCACTGATATTGGTGACACTTGATTCTTTCGAGTTTGCGGCGTCTAGTGCGCGGGAAGCGGCGGGGAGGGACCGGACGAGCGCGTCGAAATTAGGTTCGAAAAAGAACGGGATTGACACTCTGTGTAGAGTGACTAGAAGATTACCCCAAGAGACAGGGTGGAAATTAAGAAGCAGAGCTCATACCTGAAACCCCTTCCCCGGTGTATAACCCTGTGAAGCGTACTCCTGTACAGGCCGTTCGTCCAAATTTCCCACATCTCACCTATATTAACGATGACACAGCCCGGAATCGGGTCTGCATATATCCATCGGCCTTGTGCCTCATCCTTGGTTGGACCACGCCATACCTGGAGAGCGGAGGGTGTGTCATCGGTATACAAGAATCTTTAAGGCTCGGAGGTTAGTGTCGGGCTCGGAATGAAAAGGACAGCCTCATAACGCACGTTAAACACCCGTAGTCCTTGTGAGCCCCACAAGAATACCCATCATGATCATTCGGAAGAGGAGGGTATCCAATGAGTCGCATCACCCAGAAGCTATCATCCATTTGGCTTCTAAGATCCTGCCATTCATCCTTGTCCATTCCAAGTCCTGTGGCCATCCTGAGCGACTTCGCTGTAAGCAAGTCTGTAATTTGACCATCAAACCAGGCCTACGCTTCCATGACAATAAGGCCTAATTGCTTCATCTTATCCACCCATCTTTCATATTCGGTTCGGAAGCCAGAGATCTCCGGCCATTGATTAGTGCCCCACAACGGACGTGATGGATCGGGATTGTCGACGGGAGCATAAAAGTCAATACCTTCATGGCTGTTTCGCAGTCTTAATGTACGTGAAGTGCTCTGGCGAAGTTTCAAGCTTTACTTGCCCATCGGGCCTTCCCTGGGTAATGTTCTCTCCTAATCTCTGATACCCTATCAAGATATCCTAGATCTAGTTTAGGGAGCGGCGTGACAAGGTTGTTTCGCACCTCTGGCATGGTCCTGCTTATGGATAGAAATCCCATCCTTGACTGCTTGCGGAAGCATGAAAAACTCTCTGGCCAATCGTTCCAGCTCATTTGTCTCTTCTGCAGAAGCAAAGTCGGAGATATCAAGGTAGAAGAACCCATAATCTACACAGGCATTGTGCAGTTGCTTTGATACTCGGAGACGCTCCTCCAGATCGGATGTCGAGGTGTCCGTGATCCATGGCGTAATAGATATGACAGGGAGCGACATCGCTACCTACCAGAAGGCCTATGTATATGTAATTTGATTAGCCGATAAGACTGGTGACGGCCTCGGAACAAACCGTCCCACGCGGCCTTCCTCTTTTGCATATTAGTAGGTTTGCACCTAGAGCACTTCGACATCATTCGTGTAGGTGGGGCAACGTGGATAGTAATTTTTAGAAAAATGGGGCTATGCACCGTTAGCTCAGACTCGAATGAGTTCTGAATTGTAAATGCATGCCTATGCAGCGTTAGAGGAGATACATAAGTTCAATTATCTCACCTCAGACTCGAACAAGAGTTCTGAGGGAGGTAGTTCCAAAAAAATTCTGTTTCCGATCATCGCTCAGTGGCGGGGTTGTCGTACAAAAGAAATTGACATGAAACGAATGATCTACTTCACCAAAGCCCCCGCCGCGCATTATATATCATTCGTCACCACTCATTTCCCAATGTAAATAGGGTAATAGTGGTTACACGCCTCCACCTTGCTTCTTTATCCTTTTCCCATTGACTCGTCCATCCATGATTTTGACCACATGTCAAGTCTACGATTGATTTCCACAAGTCCCAAATCTGGCCTTCGACAGGCATGGAGACGCTACCGAGTTTTGGATGCGCACCTGCTACGATGGCTCGCTGCGTGCCACTCGAATCACCGGCGCTAATGACCGAAGCTCTGTCCAACACCGAACTGCGAGCAAATCGACCAAGTGTTCCCGCTTTGGACACATTTGTTTCACTTCGAGGGGGATCTTGGGGTTAGCCCGAGGTACCCAGATTCTGCACAGAAGAGGGTACAAGTCCATCCAAATCAATGAATGCAACCATCCCCTCCTTTCCGCCAATGCAAACAATGCTCCCATGATTTGAAATAGGAGCGCTTGGCTCAAAGTAGTCGGGAAGCCAACAGATGTGGAGAAGGACATCTCCCCGCCTAATGCAAAGAGCGTTATGGTCAAGGAAAACAGGGAGAGGGGTAGGCGGCAGAGGAAAGAGTGATGGGTTGGATACGCCTTCTAAATCTGGGAAGAGGTCTTGGATATCAAGTGTTGAGCTCTCAGAGGAGAATGAAACTCGACGAGAGTGAAGACGCCGATCTAGCCGTCGCTGTCTGATGCACCTTGCGGATCTGACGTCCCAAACACACACAGTGCCGTCCTGTGAGGTCGACGCCAAATGACGGCCGTCCGGCGAGAATTCGGTGGATGAGATGGAACCGCTATGGCCTTTTCGTCCTTGAAGAGGCACTCCTATCGCAGAATCCCAAACCCGCAAGGTGCCATCATGTGAAGCCGAGACTAGATATCGGCCGTCCGATGAAAAATCCACAGATGAAACTGCACCACTATGCCCCCTCAGTTCTCGAAGAGGCATTCCTGTCACCGCGTCCCAAATACGGATAGTGCCATCGTTCGAAGCCGAGGCCAGATGATGGCGATCTGGTGAAAACTTCACAGATGACACGTAACCAGAATGTCCATCTAATGTTTGAAGAAGTTTCCCTGTTGTCACATCCCAGATACGCGCATTGCGATCATCGGAAGCCAGACGAAGACCATCTGGTGAAAATGCAACGGAGTACACGGGAGCAGTATGACCCCTCAGCTCGCGGACACTGGCTCCTGTTGCGGTATCCCACACACGCACAGTGCGATCATTCGAGGCTGAAGCCAGGTGACGACCATCGTTTGAAAACGCAACAAACCTGATCCAATTCGAATGTCCCCTCAATCTTCGAAGGGGTTCTCCCGTCACCACATTCCAGATACGTATGGTGCAATCGTCGGAGGCCGAGGCCAGAAAACGACCATCAGGAGAAAATGTCACAGACCTGACCGAATCAGTATGTCCCTTCAATTGTCGGAAGAGTGCTCCTGTCGCTGCATCCCAGATACGCACAGTTCGATCATCTGAGGCCGAGGCGAGATAACGCCTATCCCGCGAAAACGAAACTGACCTGACTTGACCAGCATGTCCCTCCAGTCCCTGAAGTAGCGCTCCCGTCACCGCATCCCAGATACGCACTATCCCGTCCAACGAGGCCGAGGCTAAGCGACGGTCGTCTGGTGAAAACACAACGGAATTAGTTCCGTTTGTGTGAATTTTGAGTGAATGCAGTGGCCACCATCTCTCGCTGCTATCGATATCACCAGTGACAATCCGGCATTTTACTGTCGCAGTGGCCGAGAATTCTGTGTGCAATGAGCTACCCAACGGAATGAACCGATGGCCACTGCTAAGGATAGAGAGGGATGAGGCGGCCAGCGCCCGCTTAGACTGCGTGGCCAAATGACATAAATCTTGGATTATGCGGATTAGCGTACCAGCCCCTTGCTTGTCAGGTTTCTTCTGCTCAAACACATTGAAGTGAGTCAGAGATCGTCAATCAGGTTATTAGCGTACCAGCCAGCGCTCTAATTCCCTCAGTCCTTGGCAAGCTCGGTCAATTTCACCCATAATGCCCATCATCGCAACCCAATGAAGGAGCACTGGCGCAGACTGGGACAAGGCCTCCATAATCTCAGTACCCCGGTCTTGTGACTCGCAAACGAGCGTAGTCCAGTGACGACACACAAATTTGAGCTGCGTGGTCATCAGACTTCCGAATGCATTTCGGAGATCCGGAATGGCACTATTCATTTGGAACCGCCATACTTCTGGCAGATGATCCAGTTTTGCACACTGCCCCAACAACTTCAGTGCCAAAAGTACGGTTTCATGTCTTCGACAGGACTCGGGTGCACGGTCAGTCGGACTGTATGTGGGTGGAGAGCCGTGATCCACAGGGGGGTATTTTTCAAGCTGGTGGAGAGATTGGTCAGTTGACAGTTGGGATAACGTGGAAAACTCACGGGCGATTCCAAAAGGCTGGTGATACTTTTCACCAGCTCGATCATGTCATCTGCGGAGATCTGCGAGGATCCCTGAAGACGCTCCCATGCCTGAAGCCATTGAAGTAACGTACTGCAATAACAGTGAATAGGGCCATTCACAACAACGATAGGCTGGGTCACGTACTTGGAGAAGCTCAAGAACACCCGTGCTCCTGGAACACCTGAACATCCATGCAGATGTTCGTGAAGTGCCAGGTGCAACACAGTAAGGAATTTCCGCATCGGTGAAGAGATTCGAAATGCGTCGAGCGCGGAAAAGCTGCCATAACCGGACTCCTAGCTCAAAGTGAGTCAGATATTGTTTAGCGTAAAGAGGACCATCCTCACATGGTGGTCCCCCACGACTTTCAGGATGAATTTGATAGCTTGCGTCAGCATTGGATCAGCAATCAATGCGGTAAGCCTCAATATTTTCTCCAACAGGAGATTAATTTCGTCCTTAATGGTAGAAAACACCCGGACCCTGATACGGTTTCGACACTGAGAACCAATATTTGGATAGTTCAAAGATCCCTTCTGGTATTCTGCCCCAAACTTGCGCGTTAGCATCTCCTGAACTACGGAAACGAAGAACCAACAGTTCTCCTGGATGTTGTCCCCGGATCAGCTGATGATGTAGAAACTGAACACTGACGGTTACCTTCGTCAACTTGTATCCGGGAGATTCTGCTTCGACATCACTCAGGAGACCTGCGACTTCCGATAGAAGGACTGGGGTCGGAAAGACCATAATGGCCTCTACTCCAGATTTCTTGTCTGTGTAGTCCAGGAGGTGCTCAAGGAGGCCAGAGATAGCAGCCTATCAGGTACCACGTATTAGCGGGTTTATGAATACTATCAACCTCACCACCCCATACCGTATCCTTCGCAATTGATGTTCCAAAATCCAGCATTCCAAACCTCCACAATGGGACACCTGTCCGATCAGGACGGCGATCCAAGCGAAGGTAGAAATCTCTATCTGACCGAGAAACGTGAAAGATGAGAAATCGATGGGGCACGCCGTAGAGATCGCCGTAACGTTTGACCGACTTGACCTTAGCGGCAACAGCACGACTACTGTTGTGCAGACTTTCACAAAACGTTCTCATGGAAAACTCTCTATATAGGCGGAAGTCTAGGAATTCTGAATAGAATGCGCCTGCAGACGTGAGGCTCGCGATCCTACTCCTCCAGGATGAACCAGTGGATGAGGAAGTGGTGGACGAGGTATCGGATGAAGCGTTGGCTGGTGAGCTGCGACGCGACAGCGCTCGGACGGATTGGTTGACAGACGGAAGGGGGGGCCTAAGTGAAGGCTCAGTACCCTCATCCAGCTGTTAGCATTGGAATCAATTAAGGCCCAAAGCGTCATATAATCTATTCTTACTCTATAAAGGAACTCGTCGACCGAGTCAGGTTCTGTAAGGCTCGGTCGTGAGTGGATATTGAGAGACCATTCAGCAATTGTCAGGCTGTCGGACACTAAAGAAGAGAATGTTCTGTGTCGGGGATATCGAGCTTCCAGGAGTGCATAATCTCACCATTGATGCCGTCAACTAGATCTTTGCTAGGGTTCCCGGGAGCATCGGTACCATCGAAGTTCCCGTTGTTCAAGTCCGTGGCATAATAAGGAGTGATGGGGACTTGAGCTGAGCTGTGTTCTGAAACAATTAACACAGGAAGGGCCATATATATCTCGAGCTGACGGGTCCAAGACCAATGATTGAAACTAGACGCCGACCTTGTCAATGTTCGTATCAGTATTTCCCTCTCACCTGAGCGCAGAGCCAGAAGAGAACAGAGCATCAACTCACCGCAGGAGGTCTGGGGTTCCGGTTACTAGGCAGAATAACAGCCTCTATAGGTTCCAATCTGCTGTAGTTCTCCCGAACAAAGTTCCTCTAGTACTTATTGTCGTTGAGATCCTCGCGATAAATGTGAAGGCAAGGTGAAGCACTTGGAGGCACTTGAGGGACGCGAGAGACGTAGAGAGAAACCACAAAAGGGCCAAAACCTGACCACTCGCTTGCTGTAGCCATACTAAAAAGCGTATTGCATATCGGTCAGGGAAAGATAAGTCAGGTGCAACCGATCGCTGAAGGCAGTGCATTTTGCAGTGTCATTTCACAAGCTTCCTAGAGAGCGATTGACGCATTTATTCAGGGGAATTTCTTTGGGATACTTCTTGAGGGATAAGGGATGGGAACCGATATGCGCTCTGTTGTTGACCTGTGCGCTGAGGCAATCAGTACTGGGCACTTGTAGAGACTCGGAAGTCTGTTTTGGGCAGTTTTTTATATATGTCAACGATCGTGGGTTATGTAAATCCCACGCGCCACGTTTGAGTCGATCAGCAAGTATATATGCCTGGACTCAAAGGGAAACTTCAACCTGTTCACCCCTTTTTCAACGTGGACAGGGATAACCACAGCGTTAAGGTCTCATGATGAAATATAGGGACCGAGAAGATGAATACTGCTCAAGACGCCTGGATTTGAGTGGCTTCGTTAAAGGTTTGGCCGCTGCGTTTGTTTTCCCGTTTGAGAAGTTCAAGCTCAACTCACGGGCGACTCCGACTTGGGCACCATCGATCGCTAATCCCACCCTCCCATCCCATTGGACCATCACGATTAAACCAGAAGCCTGGCCAACGATTCCATATCCTCAGTTCCGATTTGAAATGTGGTGTTCGAGATCCGCCCCAACTACGAGAATCCCTCTGAAATTTCTGTTGTTTATATCTCACCCCCTTTTCCTTATCAGGCCCCTTGTCGCATTGCGATCGTTAGACCCCCCCATCAGGGTACTTCCCACCGTGAATGGACCTTGAGGGAATTTCAACCTGACTGAATTTCAGCCTTGGGCATCATCCATTTCTGCAGGCATGTATGTATATGCCCCAACGGTAGACATTCTAGTTTCATATCTGCCTATGTTAGTTTCGAGTTCCGGGGATCCTATGTAGATCGCTTACGCGCAAAGCGCGAGGCACTTTAGAGCACAGCATGGACAGCTTTTATTGAGTTTGTACGATTCGGGTTTTGACGAAGCTAGGCGACCGACGGTTTTGTGATGTATTTCAATGGACATGGTGTTCGAACTTATGCGTACTGTAGTTTATTTAATGCGACAGGACGAAGCTTGATTGTCCGACAAATTACCAGTCAATATAATATTATGAAGTCATAGAGGCTGGAGTCCTGCCTAACCAGTCACTGTCTCTTCACAATTACGCAACATCCAAACCATGTGTAAATCCCTCACGTGGTTCCACCGCTTCTTTCGGATGTTATCGTTCTGTCGTGCGTTACAGCAAAAGAAAAGGTATGTTTGGATAAGCAGCTATCCCGGTTGACGATTTAAGAAAATGTCTAGCATCCACCATCACTTTTGGACGTTGCCTGGGTGCGCAGATTTTTGTCTTTTATTCCTAAGTCCCTCCTCCCACACTCTGTCCTCCTGTTTAGTCCATTCAGCTGCTTGTCCCTTCCTCCAACACTCCGCATGGTCCCTCCCGCGAATTTATTCCCTCGATCAAGACCGCAGCATTGCCAGATGCCGTGCTTCGCACATCCCATGACGACAATAGCGTAGGATTCCTCATCCTGGATACACATCTGTTCTGACAGGCAAACGACTGTCTCGAATCACGCATACAGTTGGCTACCGCTGTGTTGTTTTCCCTAACAATTGGCCAGAAAAGTGGTGCACCTCTCCCCTGTCCTACTGGTTGGAAGGAAACCCCGACATTAACCATCCCCATGGCTTCGTCCGGATAACTGTTCTGCCGAGTCAGCCCTAGGATCATCGACATTCGTCCGAGCAATATTCGTCAGACCATTGGGTACTTGGTAATCAGGTATTCTCTTGCAGATATATTACTGGACTGTTGGATTGCACTGAGTCCAACATTCGAAGCTGTCGCGCGCTGTGTCTACCTGAATGCTCGAGGGAACCACTCATCAAACAGCGCTGTGACGACGTCAGTTATCCAGCTGTGTGGTCTCAATGCAATCGTTGATATCGACCTGCCAGCTAACATGTGTCAGAGGAGCTTTACTTTGCTTGTCCGCGAATCATATTCAGCTCGAAAGCGGCCATTCATGATAATCCCTTGTTATTCTATTCACGTCTTGACAGTGCATTTCAAAACATCCCCCTTTTTCTATATTTCTTGAAATAAGTGAATATACAGTACGTGCTGTGCAGGTGGCAAGGCGAGCATTCTAGTTGTAAATTGCAAGCTGGTAGGTAATCAAGCTATCATCTATGTGTAAACGGTTGCCATTCATTTCGCGCTGCCAAATGTACAGGTTCCTTTGCGGGCATGTTGGCTCTGAAGAGACTAGACCCCAAGTACTTCCATCCTCCTTGAGATCTGGACAATGCGGGAGGACGGGACTCAGTGAGGCAGGTGAACGAACCTCAGCAACATATAGCAAAATCAGGCTTCAGCCCACGGATTCGAGACCGCTGTTTCCGCGCCCTCATGCTAAATCCACCGAGTAACGACCTCACTTGAATTCTAAGCCAGTGGTGAAGATCTTATATCTGGGGTTGGCGGAAGGACGAGTGAAGTTAGAGTACAGTTCCAAAATTGTGCAAGTTGCCGAGGCCTCTTGATCAACCATTGCACACGTCCTTCACCCATTGACATGATCTTCCCATCGTCTTACCTGATTCTCCCATGCCGGCTTGCATATGTGCTTATCAAGCACGGTGGCACGAAAGCCTTACTGGGGTCTGTCCGATAAAGTTGGATCCAAGTCCCGCGCCTCACGATGCCTGCGTCAGAGTGATCGATAGCCTTGCTGACCACTCGACGCACAGGGTTTTTTACATACGGGCTCGCGGATGCACTTAGGGACATCGTCCAACACTTTCGTGCAGCACGGTGCAGACGATGGGTCTCCATTCGACTATGGTTGCTGAGGAGAAAGATCTACCCTGCCACACCCATACAAGCACCCACGTCGGCGCCAGGGTTGACAGCTGTTAAGACTACATTATAGGTGAGACTACACATCTACTGAGTGACATTGGGATGTTTTCTCGTGATGAAACGACCACACGGTGAACCGATTATATCGTGGACTACTATTTTTATTTCACTCTGGTTGACGGTTTGACGTATGTAAGAAGGCCCACAGCGGCAAAAGACTCTTTATTACTGGCTATCTAGACGCTCAAACCAAAACCCATCGGGAATGATAAAGAACACCAGCCTTTGCCTGAGTGCAAGCAGTCTGTTCTGGATATCCTGCGGAAGAACGGACAATGTACCCAAGTGGAGGCTGGCGCTCTCTTCAAAGCGATGAACACTAGGCTGAAGCGTTCGCTTATACCTGACTCCGAACGCTGGGGCAGTCATCGACCCGCTACAGGTTCCCTTCTGCGAGTGGGTGTCCTCACTATGCATGAGGCTTTCGGCATGACAAAGTATACGTGAAACTTGAATGTCCTTAGCTTCGGGCTGAGCAACACCACACAGCGGCAGAGAGATGTTCTACCAATGAGCTGTATTGTTCAGCCCGAGCTGCTTTTGGAAAAGAAGCGTCATAGCCAGTTGGGAGTGAGACAATGGTGGCCAGCGATGGTACATGCTGCACTACATCAGTCTGTGGCGAGGCGCAGTGGAATGTGGTAGAGCCGCCTGGCGCCAACCGAGTGATGAGTCAGGCCCTATGGCCCAGATGATGGTGTTGAAGGAACTACGCCTTGGCAGCCTGAGGAATGGGATGGTGGCTGTTGTACGCACTGGGGGGGCTTCAGTTGATGTGTTTGGGGGAAAATGGAAGATGTATTTATCGGCCTTGCGCATTTCTTCCGCATTGCTTGCGTGGACGCTAAAACGCTGCATATTCCCGGCAATACGGATGGCAATTCAGTCTGTCGCTTCGATGGTTCGGCCGTGAGGCATCACTTGTTTATTATTACGAATTACAACAAAAGTTCGCTTCCATAAATTGGATTCATTATCGCAAATTTGGTTTCGACCGCACTAAAGTTGGCTGGCAGGATCCCCCACGACCTTTCCACACTGTCTGGCTTGCCTGGACACTTTGTGACCCCCAATGCTGGAATATTTTTACTGTGGCGGATGCCTACGAAACATCAAGAGGCGGCGCTCATACGGGCCGCGTTCCCCCTCTTCTGGGCTCTTTGGCCCAATAATGCGGTCCGATCCTAGGAACCCCCGTTCTCAGAATTTATCGGAACAAAATATTCCGCGAAACTTACCCTGTTCTGTTCGTGGGTGTCGAGTCTTTTGTGCTCTGTGGCGGGTGGATGATAGCAGCGAATTATAACGGCACCAACCAAGCACCTCTGCCAATATTTAGGGCATAATTCAATCTATATTAGATCCCGGTCATCACACAGCTTTTCGGGAGGACATGTTTCAGGTGCAGACAAGGGTCCAACTCATCAATCGCGTTCGCCTCGCTTGTCGATGCAGTCCCCTCCTTCCTATCTAGCGGACATCGCAGGGGCTGTCATTGCCAATATTTGCGCGGTTGAATGGCGCGAATTGGCTGAAGAACCATCGAGAAACTTGGGGATTTCTCATTTCTCAGGGGTGGCAACGAAGTTACCGTTGATATTCCACAGATCATCCACTCCAAGGGATGGGTCCGATATGGCAAGACTTATTCTCTGGGTTTGCGCAACTAATGCGATTGGACCAGTCGAGGGAGCACCTCGGGAGCTTCGGCGCGCATGGAGGAATGGCTTTGGAAGAGACCGTCACCCCCATTTTCCCTTCCCCTACATTTTTCCAATGTGATGCACGGCACGAGGACCGAGAGCACCCTTGGGAACGTTTTAATGCAGGCGTCTCATCTCTTTCTGTCAATGCCGGCCAATTCTAACCCTTCCGCCACGACTTCTTCATCGTCACTGTTGGCGGGTGCCAGTGTGAACACAGCTCTTTTATCTCTCTTGTCCCCCGGCCCACGAATTCATACCAAGCCAACCATTCGGAGCTTTTCCGTCCTTTCGCTTTCCACCCGCTGGCGCGCTCGCGTCGGACAGTGCAGTTGTGGATCCACTTTCTAACATCGTCGACGCTTCCCACATCTACTCCTTTCTGACCGGACTTTCTCCCGCTACTCTCAACTCTGGGCAAGGGACTGTAGAAGTAGCCGTACTGACCGGCGCGTTCGTCCTCGCATTTCGCATCGCATTTTCGGATTTCATTCGTCCTCACTGTTGTGCTCAGCATGTCGGGTCAATATTTCGTCAGCCTTCGAAGATTAGGTGGCAGCTATCTTTCGCTGGGCGTTCCTCTCGAGGCGTTTCTCTCAGCATGTCTCGCAAGAACGGTGTTCTCTTTTGTTTCAAGATTCGAAAATTCCGATGCGGCTAGACTTTGCCTGCGAAACCTTTCAGGCGGAGCTAGAAAAGATCTCCTATCAAATAGGCAACCTGAATATGGTCAGTCCTGACTCTCTGCGCAGAATCCAAGACCCTCGACACTTTCAAGCATGTTGTCAGGCTATGCGCTACTCACCAAGCCGTTTGGAAGGATCAAGCCAAGTATCTCGCGGGTTCCAATTGGTCTCTTAGGCATGCAGACTACTCGTTTGTCACCGATGCCGTGCAAATCCCTAGTAGCCGTAGTACCCTTCTTTTGATAACATTCTCCCAGGTTTCCGAAGCTTGGAATCGTGTTGCCTGTGCTTCAGAACACCTAAATGCGCGGAGAGCTCTCCATACTCCATACTTTGCTACGTTGAGCTAGCTAGTCTTTCCCAATAATACCCTATTCCACTAAAGACATCTAATATAGCCAGCGGTAAAGTTGGCCCTTCGATTGGAAGCCCTGTAGGGCCTTGTACGAGTCTTCGTCATTTTTTGTTCGGCATACTGATGTCCTTGCGCTTAGGCAGTTGTATCTAAGTGTTCCCAGCGGGCCATGTTCGTAGGCTTGATCAGGCATCGATGCTTACACTTGACTCTATTTCGTAATATCGTCAGTTGGGGTGGTTTGTGATGTGTGTTCTCCGTGGATCGTGTAAATTCCCTGGCCCTTGATCCGCATTCCTGACGCCCTGCGCGTTCTAGAGAAAAGGCCATGATTAAAGGTTTTGGTGCCGTTATAGACTGAACCGCAATCTGGTCCATCGACTACCTGCCATAAACCATTTGGCACCTAGTCCATCAGTGGTTGCAGGCTACGTGCTTTTATCCTCAGTTCCTCCCTCTCTCATCTACTCAGGTCCCCATAAAACCTTTTCATCCAGAGTTTACGAACCAGGAGAACCCATCTGCGTTCTGCACGGGACAACGGCGAGGCATCAAAGCGTCTTAGGTGCCAGGATCGGCATACTATTGGGCCACGTCCTCTGTCGAGCATGCTGAGCATGTCGAATTGGCTCATTGAGAAACTTTACATCATCTTCAGTGTGCCCGGGGCTCTTATTGGTGGCGCTAACAATGTTGTTGTGCGAGCCTTGCCTTGGTTTATATTGGGTTTAGCATTGCAATTTTGTATTCGACGCACGTTCTCAGTCTGCATATTAGCTTCTCCACTGTCGCCATGACACAATCGAAAATAAGAGCCAGTCCTTGGCTGGGGCCCAGCGAGTTCCTTCTGAAGAACCGCACCCACCGTCGAAAGGCAACTGCAACACTGTTACATATACAATGCCAATGCCCCCTGATATCAATCCCTCTTTCAATGATGACGCCCTCAGCATGTTCCTGTTATTGGCAGATCCGATCCAGCATTGGAGAATCGTGTACTTGGGTAAGGACACAGCACGCGGCGGTTGGGCCTTTTTTCTTAGCGATGGAGCTCTTCGTTCGTATCGACTCATCTGGAACGAATTCTGGAGCTTAGATATGACGGAGGGTGAACAATGATGACGTGGTTCCATTTAGGGCATGTGTCCGTTGGGACAGCGGAGTTGGCCGAATTCATTTGCTGTACAACACCAGACTAACCCTGAAGATGTTGCACAGCGATGTGAATGGTACTTCGGGTCCCTAGTCACACTTCCGCGTGACAGAGGCTGCGGGGTAATAACTTAAACAAGACAGACCATCATACAGCCTTCACCTCAGTGTGTTGCAGACATGCCTGCTCGCTTCACAGCCCAAGAGGGACATGGTCCCTGAATAATGGCTAAATCCCGTTTTTCACTCATACAACCTGCTGTGCACATTCCTACGCGCTGAAGTCCCGCGCAGCTTCCTCAGAGATAAAAACAATTAGCTATAAATGAGTTGACCCTCTTTTCTGAGGTGTGGTCTCGGGCCTTAGCTTGTCCCGCCAATTCGACGATTGTCCCTTTCTCTGCGTCTCGGGCAGTAGGACTCGCTGCAAAGTGCGAGTTTGTTAATCGTCCATCCAGTTTCACAAGCCGGACACCTTTCTACCAAAGGACAACGACATGTGTCAATAGCACTAGCAGTGCTGCCTTTCCAGCATCAACATCATCTTCGATCCCGTGAGCCGCTGCGCCCCTCATGTGCGCGCAATACGACCAATTGTTCATCACAGAACTTCCCATGATCATTGGGCAAATATTCACTGGATTGTCTGCATTTTGTTTCTCGTTTTTACTTGATTGTCCCGAGAGCCCCCACCAAGCGTCTCGTTTCCGTCCCTGACTGTCTCATTGCCGCCTCCACCTTCCGCCTCTGACGGCGGACATCTCACTAGGGCCTGCGTCACCCACACCAATATGGGAAAATCCCTACGCCACCCCCCTCAAGACGGATGCAAGGGTCTGGAGTTGCGCCATATGTTATGAAGAGATGGACAGTACACGCCCGCCAACAGTGGGTGCACCATGCGGACACTTTCTTCGCTGCATATGCCGAGAGCTCGTTCTACGCCACGCCTTAGAAAATGGTGAAACATCGACCTGTCATATGTGCTGTTTATCATATGAACGGACGCAATAACGGACGCTCAGAACAGAAGCCAACCATCACAAATACCTCGCCCATCGCGGCAAGCGCCCCCCATTCCCACGCTTTGTGACCTTTGGCGTACATCCAGAGATGCAACTGTGGCTATGGAGTTTGCGTGATTCATTCAACGTTCTCCTTTCGGTGGGGCTTTGGTGTGAAAGCAGACGACTCATCTTTCCATCGCTCACCTGTCGCATATGGAATATTACAGCGGATTGCAATTGCTTGTGATTTAGTGATTCGTCGGGGGCAGGAGAACAAAGAGAATGGTAATGGCACGATATTGCGAATGGTCACTCTTTCTGTCCAAAGTACGGATATTACTATATTGCAATCGGCGTAATGTAATGAGACTGTTGAAAATGACGCATAACGAACCCAATTGTCACTAACATGCCTGAATTGATCAGTTTTGGGTGCGATACGGATTATGATCTTATGTCCAGGGGAGCAGGATGTGCGTGTAAGTGCTGCCGGAAGCACTCTTTCACCCGACACAAAGTGATTCCTACTCAGCGTGTAATATACAAGCATATTTATGGCTACAATACGACTGAACGTATCCAAGAAGCAAAAATCGATGGTATCTGCTACTCGGCAGCTTTGCCTGTCTCATCCCGAATACCATTTTCGGCGAAGTGCAAGATGCCGGAAATCTGCAATAATTTCACGATCTCCTCCGCCTCGACCACGGTCATCTTCGAGAGCAGCTTGTTAACCTTTTCCAAACTGTTCGATTGCAACGCTTTCTTAAGCTTTTCGTCAAACCCTTGGTAAATCTCCCAACGTGTTTGTAGAGACCTTCGGACCTCCTCAACGTCAAGGTCTTCTGCTCCTGGGCCTTCCAGAATCAAGGTCTCCGGAGGAGGTCCATCTGGAATGTTGAAGGAGATGACAGTGTCGGGTTTCTCAACAACGAGCTGTATTGTTTCGATTCCGCCAACTTTCTCCTGTCGAGCCTTCTCTTGCAGGTTAATCTTCGCGCGCTTCACGACGAGATCATATGTTCCCTGGGCATCATTTAGGAATAGATCTATCGCTTTTTGCTGACCAGACATCATCCTACGATGTAACAGATAAGCAAATGTGCTTCACGACGGTTGGACGAGCCAACGTACCGTTTGAAGAACATCCCAACGCCGTCCCGACCAAGCTTCTCACAGTACTGGATCAAAAGACTCTGGTGAACGCACTGCTTTGCGTACACGGATTTCCCCTCCATCTGGGCATTGAAAGCCTGTAGAAGTAGAGCATCTGTAGCACCCTCGACGAAGATCGTCCGATCCTTTTGGATGAAGGCGTATGATGCTGCGAAATCACCGTAAGGAATTTTTGAAAATTCGAGGAGAGCTGGTGAGATGTCAGGGATTTCGGTGTCATCATCGCTGTCGGAATCGTTTTCTTCATCTTTCTTCTTTGGTGCAGGGGGTTCTGTCGTCTTAGCCTAAATAAAAAATGAGATGGGAGTACCGATTTTTGGGATGAGAGAGAACACACTGATGGACTGTTCAAGGTCTGAATGGTTGTTGTCGTTTTCTTTTCGGGTGCCTTTTTTGACGGGAGGACCTCAACTGGCTCTGGGGCCTTCGGGGGTGGCATATACTGCGGAAATGCAAAAATGTTTTCTATCAGGTGTGTCCATAGTCAAGCAGAATTATACACTACCTTGGAATTGAAACCATCGTGGATATCATCCGATGTAATCTTCTTCGTTTGTTCCTTCTTTTCTTCCTCTAACTGTTCAGTGGCTTCCTTGTTTCTCTTGGTAAGCTTCTCGATATGCGAGTCAAGCTGTGCAACTAGCACCGGTCCAAGCTTGTCGGTATCGGTGGCCGAGATCCCCTTCTCCTTCACTTCCTTATGCACGGTAAGAAGTAAACTCTCAATCATAGCATCGTAGGTGAGTTGGTTTGGCGCATCGGTGGGTTTGTCTGGAGAAGGTTGAGTCTTTAATCGCTCGACGAGCTGCGAGTAATACGCCGGGCCGCCCTCTGCTAAGTCGTTCGAAATTTGCCTCAAACGGGGCAGAAGGACTGCATTAGACTTGATCTCTGCCTCGAATTGGGCGATGCGTTTCTTGCGCGCCTCACGCTTTTCGTGAATATCGCGCTGTTTCCATCTTTCATGGGTAGAATGCATGAGATTTCCATTCGTCAAGGCTTTGCTCAGGAATGAGGTACCTTACTAAGCTGGCATGGTCAACGTTCGGATGTCCCTCGATGTCCGAATCATCCGAGATCTTGGTTTGACCAACCACGTCATTGATCTCGATCGGATGACGGCGGTTAGTTTACGCACTCACCTCGAGTGCGTCCCATCTCCTGTAGTTGCTAGAGTAATTCGGCATGTCCACCTTTCAAGTACCAAAGCTTTAACGTAGACTTGGATTGGGGATGATGCTGTAGAAGTTACTGGATGATTTAACTGATTGGAAACTGAATAAATGCCAATTTGATTATGTAACGGAGTGATAGGCGCTTCCCCGACGACGCTCGAGTCAGCGCTTTTATTAAGGCCAGGAATGGCACCTTCACCAATCATGCTCTTGAAGGCACCACCTCTCTCACCAACGTTGATGATACAGCACTAAGAAGACACGTACATGATCCCCAGTGAGAAACAAACATAACAACTTCAGGCGCTAATTCGAGCGCAGAACTCCATTGACATGTTGGCACAAGATGGGAAAGTTCATAAGCTGCCCACTGGGAACATATGAAACGAGAAAATCAAAGTCCGGTGCACCAAATTAACGCAGTCCTAAGAGTTCTCCGATGTCACTTTCACTATCAGCGTCACTCTCCGGTTCGCTCTCTAAACCAAGGCCATGGACAAGCTCCAATGCAGCCTTCGCTGCAGCCCTCCGTTTTTCTTGAGGGTCCTTTATGTGGGATATCTCTTCCTTCGTAGCTTGTAACTGAGCAAAGACCTGGGATAAATCAAAACGTATATCTTCATCATCCGAA
Organism: Cantharellus anzutake; assembly: GCF_015039405.1. Taxonomy (NCBI): domain Eukaryota; kingdom Fungi; phylum Basidiomycota; class Agaricomycetes; order Cantharellales; family Hydnaceae; genus Cantharellus; species Cantharellus anzutake. Next base: position 29,681 of record NW_024067448.1, read on the forward strand.
CCATCGAATCCAATGTCGCGCAGGTCAGAAGAGGAAGAATTGGTGCTTCCGCCAAAAATACGGTGTGTGGTGGATTCGATCTCCCTTTTGGTGGGGGTCCCACGCTTTGGGATGATCGTCCACGAAATATCCCCCTTCCTTCGTGGCTCCAGATGACTTAGACAGCTCGGATGACCTTGGAACAGGGGTGGCGAATGGTGAAATATCTTTCGGGAGGTTGCGAGGTGTAGGATCGGAGAAGTATTCACCGAAATCATCAGTGAATGCTTTAGGGTCTTCATTGCTGGAAGGGACTCTTCGAAATCCCTTGGGGATCGGGGGTGGGAGCTTCTTCGAGCCATTCTTCCAGAGCTTCGATATGTTTCTTCGTCGATAGTACCCCGTGAATTCGTGAAGCAAATAAGGACAACACAACTTCGTCGGAGAGGTGCTCGGTAGACACATTGAGAGATGTGCTACCACCTATAGTCGATGGGTTCTCAGCTATTTCAAGGGAAGCGGTGAGGGTGGTGTTATTGGGTGCAGCACGAATGGATTTTGAAGGGTCATTGCGGACGAGAGATGGCCATTTGATAGAAGAGAGTGCGTCTATGAGGCGTGGGATGCCTAGTATTGACACTGAAAGTGATGATGGTGAGAAGTGTCATTCAACCCGACAA
>NW_024067449.1:0-30187 GCF_015039405.1 Cantharellus anzutake
GGGCCCAATGTCAGTCGTCGACCACAATGACATAAATTACAAAATCAAACTGGCGGTAGCATGCCAGTTAGAAAACACAGCAGATGAGAAAGTCGCCGAAGCCTTGGTGGAAGCTGTCATATCCATACAATCCCGACCTCCGCTCCGGGCTCCTGGAACTCTGAACTCTGACTTCCGGAGCCCTACTTCCCTTCCATCACTTTCTCCTTGCTGACTCCCAAGAGGTTATCCCACCTCTGGCTCAGACACCACCTTCGGTCCGACTCCGGAACATTCCGGGTCCGACCCCAACCTCAACACCTTCCAGATGAGCATGCAACACCTATGTTCCCGACTCCGGACCTCCGCTGAAGGAGGAGAACAGAAATCCTATAAAAGGCTGTTCTTTCTTCTGATACTTATATGTTAGTATTGGTACTTTAACTCAACCACTGTAGCGTTTTGGTTGCTTTGTGTATTGATATTTGTATGTGTTACTGATTATTTGTGTGTGTATGAAATTCTCAGGGTTCAATTCACTTGTCTACCTGATTGTTCCACACGAAAATCACGCTATAGACCTACTATTTTTAGTCGTTTCACCTCTGTCTTGTCACTTTTAACTCGGAGCGACTCCAACCGACTTGACTCAACGTCACTATTTCTTAACTTCTTCTTAACTTTTTACTGAGGGTTGATCACTTTTTACTCAGATGTGATCTGAACTGCACACTTATACTAATAAAACTTAATTTTTATTAGGACGCCTTATGACCTATGAGCCAGAGCACGTAGGGGAGAGGAGTAAAGAAGGAAGAGGGGTCAGACCAGAAAATGCGGTCTTTTATACCTTTCCTAAGGGCTCTGTTTTCACATGTCACTTTACTATTTACATTGCTGAGTAATCTTATATTGAGCTTAGCAATCCTCTTATGTAAGTGATCAGCATCCCATTCTGCTTCTAGAACTTTCTGGAAGTTTTGGTGTGGGAATTAGCCAATTGCATTGCCTAACACCCATCATGACCTTGTTTACCCTTGTTTACTCACTTTATTCTAAGTCACATGTCATGGGTTATTTGTTAGCTTAAGGGTGTAGCTTTCCGTCGATATAAACAACAGTAAACTACGAGGATTATTTATGAAGATATGAATTTTCAAGATTTAATTTTGAGGTTCTCCAGATTGCTTTGGCATTAGCTCATCCATTTTCTTACAATTAATTCTGGATAAATTATGCCTCGTTCCTGGACTCGAACTCTTTAGTTTCGCATTTCTAGCTCATCCGTTTTAACCACAAACTCAGGATGTTTGAGCCAGTCTTCTCTGCAAGTGTGTTTTAATCTTGTTAAATCCGTTTCTCCCTCAATTCTTCAGATTTTAACATGAAATCTTTTCGAACACAGACCTATACTTCAACTCTTTAAGACCGACAAAGATTCATATTTTTCCCTATTTTCCTCGTATAAATATTTCCAATTCTTTCATCTTTTCCTCGTACCCGACCATTTTTCATTATATGAATGCCTTGATTTCCTTCCGATTTCTCTTTGTCATTCGTTTCGTACGTTCGTAAAACTATTTTCCCACGTTACCACGAATTTCTAATATTTTATTTGATACAGGAAACCTTGTTTTTGTTTTCATGTGAGTTTATTTGCTGTTTTTCTTCATTTTCTGAACCATCTTTTAATCCCTAGACTTGAAAGTTCGCGTAGATACTCAATTCATCGACTCTGTTCTTCAGTATTTTTCCGATATTTTATTTCAATTCATTTTGTTGAGTTATGATTTTATTCCTATTTTTATTTCTGATCCGTGGAGGTTGTATGATTTTTATCCAATTTTCTGTGATGGTTTCTGGTTGTTTTAGTGTTGTAACTTTTATATTCCTACACCGCTCCGGAATCCTGCTTGCATCTCCGTCTCCGGAACCTCCGGTCTTAGCTCCGACCTCGGACTTTGACCCCACCTCCGCTTATACCCATTGTATTGGTTAGCTCATTCCATTTAATTATGTTTGCCAATATTCCGGAGTTTAACCTCCGAGTTCAGACTTTCCGGACTTACTCCGGACCTTGCAACTATTGCATTGTCCATTTCAATTCCGCTATTCTCCCTCATTCCTATTTGGGCTGCTGCTTCCTTTCTATTCAGTCAGCTAGCCATTCCCCACTCCCAACCTCCTTCCTTCCTCCTTGGGCCTTGGCCCTTCATTCCTCCTTTGGGAAACACCATTGAGTCAAACACTTGACCCTCAGTGTTGTTCCTCTTTCCATCTCCCTTTGTCTCCTTTCGTCCTACCCTTGTTCCTTTTGATTCCGGACCCCTCCTTATATACAATGTACCTAGTAACTTGTAACCTCAGTCCGAAATCGACATGAATTCCCCCCAAGAGACTTTCCCTCTGCTAGATCCGAAATTAGGGACCCCTAGGACAACCAGCAATGGCACAGCGCTCCGCCTGAGTCGCTGAGGCCAAGGTCCTTCCACGCTAAGTCTCCGATTCCACTCCGGAGTCGTCCGAATCCGCCCATTCTAACAGAAGCACCAAGAAAAGATGCCTTGGGGAAATACACCAAAGTACCCAAGGAAAACAAGGAGAAAGGGAAGAAGGACCAAAAGTCCGTCAAAACCCAGACCCCCTTGTTTGATGCGAAATTCCGCATCTCAAAAGATGTGGGAAAATACCCTGCAAACAGACTGCTCTCAACAAAGAGAATGCTGACAGCTCACATAAAAATAGCAGGCATAAAAGCCTACACGCTATTTGACAGTGGAGCTGAAACAGACACAATATCGCTGGACTTTGTCCACATGGTCCACATCCCAATTCTCCAATTGGAGAACCCAGTCATCCTCCAAATGGGGACGAAAGGAACAAGATCACAGATCAACAAACGTGGACGTTGAAAGAGGGCTAGCGGCTCTCTATGCCGACTAAGCTCGTGGGGCCAAACTCTCTACTTTCTCTCTAAACTTCGCTTGACTCTCGATCCTTAAACTCCGGGTGGGTTCTCCGGGATTTCCGCAAGGTCCGGGCTCAGCGTCCACTACTCACTCGTTGTGAGCTAGATCACTGCCCTTATTCCTACTGTTGGAATTCCACACACTCACACCCTCTCTAGCGCGTCCTAGCACCTTAGAGAATTTTGGGGGAGGGGAGAACTTCTATTCCAAAATCCGGTATGTACAGGATTATATCTAATAATTATTTTTAGAAATAATATATGAGAAATATTGGTGCCATATGGCACCTGGGTACCTTATTAGGCGAAATAATAAAAGAGGGTAACAGTATCAATAAAAGAATATCAATCAATAACTGAAATGATGGCAAAATATGAAAATAAAAGAAAATAAGCGATTTCTCAACGGATTTACGGAATTAAAGGCCAAAATTGGAAATGTGGCTGAATGGAACTATTACGCAGCCAATGAGCATTTTTACCAATTTATTAGACGCCGTGGGAACGAGTGAGGCTGGAATTCTGGGTTGCTCCTTGAGATTCCCACGCCCGCACATACTCGTGACCTGCCGTGCCTAACTTGTCCAACACAGAACTCCGTCAATTCTCCACCGATTAGGACGTTCTTGGTATCGATGGGATCGTAGGAATTAGTACTATTTTTAGATACCAAATCCGTGTCGAGTCGTTGTATGAATGAAAGGTGGTTTTCTAATCGTGGAAACAGGTATCCGAGCCGGCGCTGCGCATTGAAAGAGGGCTAGCGGCTCTCTATGCCGACTAAGCTCGTGGGGCCAAACTCTCCAAATCCTACTTTCTTTACTAAACTCGCTACGTTCTCGATCCTAAAACTCCGTGGTGGGTTCTCCAGGATTTCCGCAAGGTCCGGGCTCAGCATCCACTACTCACTCGTTGTGAGCTAGACAGCTGCCCTTATTCCTACTGTTGGAATTCCACTCACTCACACCCTCTCTAGCGCATCCTAGCACCTTAGAGAATTTTGGGGGAGGGGAGAACTTCTATTCCAAAATCCGGTATGTACAGGATTATAAGAAATAATTATTTTTAGAATAATTGATGAGAAATATTGGTACCATATGGCACCTGCATACCTTATTAGGCGAAATAATAAAAAAAGGGTAACAGTAACAATAAAAGAATATTGATCAATAACTGAAATGATGCAAAAATATGAAAATAAAAGAAAATAAGCGATATCTCAATGGATTTACGGAATTAAGAGCCTAAATTGGAAATGTAGCCGGAGATAACTCTCACGCAGCCAATGAGCATTTTTTACCAATTTATTAGACGCCGTGGGAACGAGTGAGGCTGGAATTCTGGGTTGCCGCTTGAGATTCCCACGCCCGCACATACTCGTGACCTTCCGTGCCTAACCTGTCCAATGCAGAACTCTGTCAAATCTCCACCGATTGGGACGTTCTTGATATCGTCAGAATCGCACGAATTAGGACTATTTTTAGGTACCAAATTCCGTACCGAGTTGTCGCATGAATGGAAGTGGTTTTATAGTCGTGAAAATGGGTATCCAAGCCGAGTCTGTGTGTGGGCGATTATCCTGCCTACAACGTTGAGATCAACAGCCACACAGAAAAACACTACTTCAATGTAATTAACATCAATAGATATGACACCATATTTGGCACCCCCTGGTTAAACAACAACCAGGTAAGTTTAGACTTCCGGTCTCACAAAGTGAGAGTGGTGAACAAGGGTAACATAGACACCCTTGGAGTCAGTGAAGACTGTGCGATGAGATCACATGGGTGGAAAACTCGAGCAAGGGCTTGAGAACAGCCAAAAAAGAAGCCCCCCTGACAGGGAGGTGAGACAAAAACACACCTCAGGGTAATCGAAAGAAAGTACCCTGAAGGTTGGCCCAATCCTAGTCCAGAAGGACTAGAACTTCCAGATGCACCACATCTGGAAGGTCTCTCCATGAACAGCCCTGAGTTTGAAATACTCAGGGAGTGGTGGAGAGAGAAATTCGAAACCATAATGGTGCCAGTGCCATTAGAAATGCCTCCCTTGAGGGAGGTGAACCATCGAATCCTGTTAAAGGATCTGAACAAGAAATTTCGGGAAAACACCCTGAGATGTCCTGCAGCACTGCAGGAAGCACTAGCAACCAAAATAGATCACTATGTGAAAGCAGGATGGTGGTATCCCATGAGCAGCAAGCAAGCATGCCTGCTACTGTGCACCCACAAAGCAGATGATTTTTGCACATGGTAATTGATGCAAGAAATCGTAATTTGAACATGATTCTTGACATCACACCAATGCCAGACATGTGACTGATCCAAGAATCAGTTGCCAGAGCAACATACTGATCCAAGATTGATATGTTGGACATGTATGAACAAATATGCGTGGATCCAGACAATGTCCACAGGTGTGAGGTCTCAGTGGGTAGCTCAGCACACAGAGCCGTAAGTGATACAAAGATGTGTATTTTACGGTGTGTGTAAGCAGTTAACTGGAGGTTACTGCTTACCCATGTGACTATGTATCTTGTAATTACATATGGCTCGGGGTTCGGGGCTATTGCCCTGACATTCTCCCCCCTTGTGTTGCATTTGTGATGCATACAAGGTTAATGATGAAGAGAAAAAAATGAGTTACATTGAGTTTGAGATTATCAATGAGTGTTTTATTGTCACCACTTTAAAGTGGGCAATTTGTACATGTCAGTGAAAAAATTGAGGGAATAAATGAGTGTGGGGCCATCACTTTGAAGTGAACGGCAATACATGGGTATTGCAGAGAGGAAAGTAATGAAGAGAAGGAGTTTTTCGAAAATGAATTTTGACCCAAAGATTGTATGTCTTTGGTGTTCCTCCTCACTTGTTCCGTGAGGATTCATGTGTAAATGGTGTTTACACACAAGTGGTGGTGGATGTGGGTTTTTTGACGAAGTAGAGATTTCCGCAATTGTTACTTGCAGTTCCTCACATACAATATTGTGTGTGGGGCCTCAAGTTGGGGGAAGGTGTTTTCACAGGCACCTCAATGGCGTATTACCATGTCACTTTCCCTTTCCTCAAGGGTAGAGTTATTGCCCTGGAGGAGGGTTTTCCTCTGGGTTGTTCATCTGGACATCCAATTGCTGCATCAGATGCGATGACATAGCCTGGGCTACATTGTCGAGTTGTAGGCTCAACAAAGTGGGCACTCCCTGGGTGGGAGCAGGTTGTTGCATTCCTGAGCTACTGGGCTCAGGTGTAGAGTATGGTAGGTCTACCATTCTTCCCATGGGGAAGGGTGGTCACTGGCCTGGTTGTCCAGTGTGGAGACTTGCATCTCTTTCCCGGTATTTGGAAGCTTTCACTTCCCACTCTGCAGTTCTTGCGGCACATTCCTCAGGAGTCCTGAGTGGTTTGACTGGGACTTTATATAGGAAGCTTTGCCTAGACTTTCCCAGGAGATTTTTCCCTTGTTCTCCAGGGAATTGTACTCCTCTGTGAGTCTTGCAATACTTGGGAGTCCTAAGAAGTATTTCTTGGTTTCCTTCACTTTTTCGCAAAGGACTCTATGTACCTTGCCACTTTTGAAGGCAGCTTCAGCCTGTTCATACCAGTGTATGAATTCTTTTCCACTCATGCTTGTCCACCAAGCATATGCAGCATTGTGCGCTGCTTCTGACCCCGCTATTCTCCTCATGGGGAAGTTGGGGTTGATTGTTACATCAACTGGAGCTTCGACTTTGCCAAACTCGTTGAGTTCGGTGGTCTTGTATAACATGTGGACACTTCCCTGCAGTGTAGCTTGCCCATAGGGTGCTGAGGTACTCAGCAGCCTGCCACCTCTGGCAGTGGTCCCTGTTTTGGGGTCTGCCATCAGTTGCCTACTGCTCTCCCTCTTCCCCTCGACATGGGTTTGCCCTTCTGAGGGCAGGCCCTTATGCAACCTGGACAGGGTTGCCTGCCCACAGGGTGGCAGGATAGTCGATGCCCTGGCACCATATCCCCTCCCCCTGACCTGGGAGGCCCCCATCATGATGGGTTTGGCAGTGAGGTCTGCCAGTGCACATGCCTCTTTGAGCTCGTGTTTTAGTAATTCGATCTCCCTCTTTTGGAGATTGGCTTCTCTCTCTGTGTCTTTCAGAGAGGTGAAGATGCCCTCGGCATCTCTTTGTGCTCTATTGTATTCGCACCTCCAATGGGCGCAATTATCGCAGGCATCATCTGATGCCCTCGAGTTATCAGACCATGCCCATTTGGACAGCCTGGACAAGGAGCCACTGTCGCTCCCTCATCTCCCTCCTATGAGGGACTTCATCCCTTTCAGCTCCTGGCAGAGCTGACCTGTCTGAGCAGCTACCACTGCAATAGCTGATTCCCAGCCTGCATTTGGCTGAGGTGTTGTTGAACCTGGGCTGAATTGGCCAATTGTCAGGGCATGCCACGCTGCACTGCTCTCCACCCTCTCTTTCTCCTTTCCTCCTTTTCTTCTTTCTCTTCTCTCTCTCCTTTCTATCCTTATATGGATGACCTCTCTCTTTTCCATATTTGTAGCATGGATGCATCCGACATCGAGCACCCTGCATGGGTACTGCAATGCTGAATGTGCCATGCATCCTTACTTGTATTTCTCTTCTCTTACACCCAGGATAGACCACAGAGTTGCCTGCAATGACCCAGCTTTGTCTGAGGTCGACATGGCACCTCCACATGACCTGTTTTCACATGTATATAAACCTAGCCGAAGCAGGACCGAAGAAGCAGCCTTCTTCTCATTCCCACTTCAGGCAAGTGTTTCAACCTAGTTTAGCTTTTCACCTTAATAACAATACATTCCTGCTTCAGCCTAAGAAGCTGCACAGGGACATCAGCCTGAGAGAGGATTACCTGCCATATGGTCTCATGGTCCTGCCGCCACCCAGGCTGCCAACGCCAAGTGTCATGCCGCTACTCCTGCCTCTTCAGAGCCATCCCTGACACCGATCCAGGGGTGATCTGGCCAGGGAAGTTCCCTGGGGAGTATGCCTGGGGCTGCAGCTGCAAATGCTGCCCCTGGAATGGTGCTTGTTGTGCCATTGGTGCAGTTTGCACTGCATATGGTTGGAAGCCCCTTTGAGGAGGCTGGGGGTATGCAGTGCCTGTTGGCAATGCAGATGGTTGTTGGTTTGCGGCACTCATTTGTGCTGCATGCATTGTGTAGTCCATGGTGCTTATCTGCACCTGGTGTTGTTGTTGTTCTGGGGAGCCTTGCTCCCCAGGTTGTCGTATCTCGATGTCCAGCAGCTTGTTCGGGTCAAATCAAGGGTTGCCTCCCCCGAGAACAACATTTTCATCGTTTTGTTTCTCATGGTGGTGGGAGGGGTTTAGGTTCTTGCATGCGTGGGATTCGCCGCAAGTGTGTGTGGTTTTACACATGAGCCTGTGGTTCATGTGATCTGGGTAGGTTACTCCTAGCCCATGTGATGTCTAGCACATGGTGTGGCTGTCTGGGTGAGTTGCTCGCCCAGAATTTTCCCATGCTCTTGGCTGTGGGTAATCACCCCTTGGCTTTACTTCTTCCACCTCCATTTTTTGGGGCATAGTGATGCTGAGAGTTCCCTATCTTCTTTGGTAGGGAGGTTTTCTGGTTCCCTCACATTTTGTAATGTGAGGTACTCATCCAGGTGGATGAGGTCATTGCAATTTCCTAGGGGTTCCCATGTGGTGTCCCCTAGCTCCCATTTGACCTTAAACCAGAGTTCATCATGAACCCACGTGTGGTTTAAGATTTCACAAACTACTGCTTCGCAATCAGGGTCTTCCCCAAAATCGAAAATATGTTTACTTCCCTATTTGGGAAGATTTCTTGGTCATTTGGCTCGTGAGGTGTGAGCCAGGATATGTGGAATCGTGTTGTTCAAGTTGTGGTGGCAACTTGAGGACGTAGTTTGATGTCTCTGGAAATGTTTCCAGAATTTCATAAGGCCCTATATACAGGGGCTTTAGTTTGCCTGCCCTTCCTTTGGGTAGGTTCAACTTATCCATGGATAAGTATGCAAGCTCACCTTTTCTCAAAGGTGGGTCCGGGCATCTTTTCTTATTTGCCTGGATTGTTTGAGCAGTGCGATTGTGTATTATTGTGTCGTGTGCTGCCATGAGGTTTTCCTTTGCCTTTTGGGTGAAGTCATTCACTCCTGGGTAGTCTGAGGGTGGTGCTGTTAGGCACATCTTTGGCATGTGGCCATAGATTAATTCCAATGGGGCAAATCCTGTCAATGTGTTCGAGCTTGCATTGATTGCGAATTCTGCCATCGACAGCTTTGCTGCCCAGTCGCATTGATCTGGTCTGACCATCGCACATAGTATCTGTACTACTTTTTGTATCATTCTTTCCACTTGGCTGTCGCCTTGCAGGTGGAATGCAGTTGTGAATTTCAACTGCACACCGAGTATTCGGTGTAGTTCACACCAAAATTTTGACGTGAATTTCGAGTCTCAATCTGATATGATCAAGTGTGGTAGACTGTGAAGTCTTACAACTTCATGAAGGAATATGAATGCTAGTTCTAATGCATTTGTTGTTGTTTTTATTGGAATTAGGTGGACGTTGGATGTCAACCTGCAGATGATTACCCAGAGGTAATCATATCCCAAGCTTGTTGTGAATGGACCTGTGAAGTCCATGGCTATTGATGACCACAGTGTTTCCAGGGTCGGGAGTGGGTGAAGCAGTCCAGGATTTCTCCTGGTGCTTTTCTTTGTTGTTTGACAAGTTCCGCAAGACCTGCAGAACTTGTGGGTGTCCTTCCTCATCAACTTCCACCAGAAGTATCGACAGAGGGTTTCCACTGTTTTCTTGGATCCTAAGTGTCCAAGTGTTTCGTGGATGTTTTTGAGGATTATTCCTCAAATGGACTTCCTTTCGTAGTTTCCTTTTGGGACTACTATTTGGGTTGTCCCTCCTTCTCCAAGTCGGGTTATCAGCCCATCTTTTATGGAGAAGTTTTTGAAATTCCCCAGGTTCTCTAGGATTTCCCAGTGGATCTGGCTTTGCGAGTATCCAGATTTTATTGCCTCAATGAGGTCTTTTCCTTCGAATTGTTTTCGAAGGTTCTCTTCTGGAATTATGATTTCTTCCAGGTTTTGGGCGCTCCCCCCTAGAGTTTCCTCTAGGTTATCACTCCCCCCTAGAGCTTCCTCTAGGGTATTTCTCGCACATATTGCTGCGAGTCTCTTTTTCTCTGAGTTTTTACTCAGAGTACTGCTTAGCAGCAGTTCTTTGTATTCCTCAACTCTGTCAGGGATAATATCTTCTGCATTTTTATCCAGATGGATATCTGCCAACATGTAGTCGTCAAAATGCAGATCCTCATCAGTTGACAAGTTGTAGTACCATTGCAAGAGGGCTAGCGGCTCTCTATGCCAACTAAGCTCGTGGGGCCAAACTCTCCTAAAACTTCACTTTCTCTCTAGACTTCGCTATGCTCTCACTCCTTAAATTCCATGTGGGTTCTCTGGGATTCTGCAAGGTCCGGGCTCAACTAATCTACTACCCACTCGTTGTGGGCTAGACAGTTGCCCTTATTCCTACTGTTGGAATTCCACACACTCACACCCACTCTAGCGCATCCTAGCACCTTAGAGAAAATTGGGGGAGGGGAGAACTTCCTTTCAAAAATCTGGTATGTACAGGATTATAAGAAATAATTATTTTTAGAAATAATAGATGGTGAATATTGGTACCATATGGCACCTGGGTACCTTATTAGGTGGAATAATAAAAAAAGGGTAACAGTAACAATAAAAGAATATCAATCAATAACTGAAATGATGGCAAAATATGAAAATAAAAGAAAATAAGCGATATCTCAACGGATTTACGGAATTAAAAGCCGAAATTGGAAATGTAGCCGGAAGTAACTCTCACGCAGCCGATAAGCATTTTTACCAATTTATTAGACGCCGTGGGAACGAGTGAGGCTGGAATTCTGGGTTGCTGCTTGAGATTCCCACACCCACATATACTCGTGACCTGCTGTGCCTAACTTCTCCAACATGGAACTCCCTCAAATCTCCACCGATTGGGATGTTTGTGGTATCGTTGGGATCGTAGGAATTAGGACTATTTTTAGGTACCAAATTCGTATCGAGTTGTCGTGTGAATGGAAGTGGTTTTATAGTTGTGAAAACGGGTATCCAAGCCGAGTCTGTGCGTGGGCGATTATCCTGCCTACACTGTGAAAGTGCATCTGCCACTTTGTTCTTGTGGCCTTCCATGTATTTTATTTCGCAATTAAAGCTTGCAAAGAAGGCTTGCCATCTCAGGTGTCTACCTGAGTTGTGGTTTTTCGCTTTGAAATATTCCAAAGCTTTGTGGTCCGTGATTACTGTGAATTCACGGCCTCCCATGAGATCATCTTGCCATCTCATCAGTGCCTCGAGCTCGTAGGCGAAGTACCTACATTGTGTGTTGGTGAACCTTTTGGACATGAATGCGGCCAGGTGGCAAGGCTGCCACTTTTTACCTTGTCCAATTAGTGTGCCCATGCCCACTGGGCATGCATCTGTTATGACCCAGACATGGAGTTTGCTCCTCTCTTCTTCCGAGAGGCTTTCCGGTGGATTCCACTGGACAGGCTTCAGGATTGGAGCCCTGCATGCGAGACGTTTAATCTCATCAAAGCATTTCTGGTGGAGTGGTGTCCACCTGAATGTCTGCTTGTTTGAGCAGATTGTTTGCAGTGGCCCTGTGTAGCCATGTTCAGCATGAATATCAATAGGTATTCTACCATTCCCAGGAATCTTAGGACTCCTGTGTGGTCTACTGGCTCTTGCCAGTTGCGGATTTTTTCCATTTTATCCGCTTGAGCATTGAAAGAGGGCTCGTGGCTCTCTATGCCGACTAAGCTCGTGGGGCCAAACTCTCCTAAAACTTCACTTTCTCTCTAGACTTTGCTTAACTCTCGATCCTTAACTCTGTGTGGTGAGTTCTCCAGGATTTCCGCAAGGTCCAGGCTCAACAAATCCACTACCCACTCGTTGCAGGCTAGATTGTTGCCCTTATTCCTACTGTTGGAATTCCACACACTCACACCCACTCTAGCACATCCTAGCACCTTAGAGGAAATTGGGGGAGGGGAGAACTTCTTTTCAAAAATCTGGTATGTACAGGATTATAAGAAATAATTATTTTTAGAAATAATAGATGGTGAATATTGGTACCATATGGCACCTGGGTACCTTATTAGGCGGAATAATAAAAAAAGGGTAACAGTAACAATAAAAGAATATCAATCAATAACTGAAATGATGGCAAAATATGAAAATAAAAGAAAATAAGCGATATCTCAACGGATTTACGGAATTATAAGCCTAAATTGGAAATGTAGCCGGAGATAACTCTCACGCAGCCAATGAGCATTTTTACCAATTTATTAGACGCCGTGGGAATGAGTGAGGCTGGAATTCTGGGTTGCCGCTTGAGATTCCCACGCCCGCACATGCCCGTGCCTAACTTGCCCAACATAGAACTCCGTCAAATCTCCACCGATTAGGACGTTCTTGATATCGTCGGAATCGTACGAATTAGGACTATCTTTAGATACCAAATTTGTACCGAGTCGTCGCATGAATGAAAGTGGTTCCCTAATTGTGGAAACGGGTATCTGAGCCGGCTCTGTGCATGGGCGATTATCCTGCCTACAGCGTGGATGCCTTGTTCATCCACGTGGCTTCCCAGAACATCTAGGATTGGAGCAAATGGCTGGAATTTTTTCCGGCTTATATAAAACTTCACCCCCTTGAGGCGAGTGAACAACCACAATAATGCTTTATTGTGGTTCTCCACCGAGCTTGTGCTGGTGAATATATCGTCGAACCAGACGTGTAGGCATCTGGCTACTTCTCCTCATAGTTCCAGGTCAATGCACGCTGGAAAGTACAGGGAGCGTTGCAAGCGGGAATTGGCTACTGTCTCCAGAAAATGGAAGGTAGCACTCCGACTCACTCCCCAAAAGCTAGGGAAGAAAGAGAAAGGGGGCTAAAAGGGGTGTTGCAGTATGAACAGGTCCGTATAATCAACGGGAGGGGGGGGAAATTCAGGGAAATATATATAACTCTGATAACTCTTGCTTATCTTCTTTCCGTGGTGGATTTTCCTAAAGGTCACAATAGCCCTTTACCAATTGTGTGGCCACTCACAGCACCCAAGTGCACGGTGAAGGAGAGAACGAAGGAAGGTCAGTTGGGAGGTTCAAACGAGACCACCACCAAGCTGTTCCCTGGTTCTTTAGTTAGGATGGGGAAGTGTACTAGTGTTGTTTATTGTAAATATAGTACCAATCCGAGTGTTTTGGCTAATTCTATTTTTATGGGTTAGTTTTAAAGTTCCTGGGAATTGACTTACAGATAAACCGAGCCCTGCGGAGCTGTTTCTTTATTGAAATTTATTAATTTGTCTAGGTGTAATTCTGTGTAGCGTTGTTTAATTTGGATTTAAACTTGAATTTAATCTTCTACTTGGTGAAGTTTCAAAGATTCTATTCAGTTAATGAATTTGGATGGTGTCTGGAGTGTCCCTTGAGTTCGTTTTATTTTTGTCTTTATTTTATCGCTTGTTTTAACAGTAGCAAAATAACTGTTTTGTGTTTACACTTTGAAATCTGGAGTGTTAACCAGCTCTCCTGTTGAAATATCTACTTAATATTTCTCTCCTTAATTGCTGCCTTTTACTACAGTGGCAATCTTAACTGTATATCACTTTTTCGCACTGGAGTGACAACCAGAAATGCTTGAGAAAAATAATACTCTATTTTCTTACTTCTCTAAGGGGGGGCGAAAAGTCGCAGAAAGGGTCTCCCTTTTATACTCCTTGGGTCGCCTTCCTTTTTCACGCTCTACCTTCTATTTACAGGATTTATTTACAGTGTATTTTTCTCAAACTGAATAAAAAGTGAAATTTTCACGCTATAGTTCCACTGCGCTTTGCTGCGCTGAACTGCGGCTCTACTGCGGTCAGACTGCGCCTGGAATCCTTATTGTCCTTCCTCGCCTAAGCTATTTTAATGGTTAATTAGAATTTGTCTGCGCCGCATTTGCCGCAGTTCCCTATATCAAATTCCCCATATTTCCCTTTAAGTTCGCTATGACTCGGTCATACTGAATTCAAACCTCGCATTACTATGCGTGCGACTGTGCTGAGACCTTCAGCTGATTTATTCCAATTTTATTTAGTGACATTTAGTTAAAATGAGACTGAAATGATAAATGAGTGAATATTTCAGGTTTAAAACTGAAAGAAAAAGTTGCTAGTAATCAAGAATTACTCAAACGAATGTGTTATAGCTCTCTACTTCATTAGAACATCGTTCCCTAAAATTCCCGCCATGGTCCGTCGTAGTTTAGTAGTTTTCGTGAATTTTGTTCATATTCCCTGATTCCCCTTTGTATTATCACATCCTAATCCTCCATATGTATTGTTCGTTGTTATAGTAGGTCGTCCTCGAAGATATCATATTTTTATGTATTTTATTTAGGGCTCTAGACCTCTTGAAGCTGTCTTCTTGGTATCATAAATTTTCATTTATTCCCACCTTTCCAATGGTACTAAGGTTGTGTCCTATTTCCCTGTATTCGTTGAGTTAGCAAAGTTTCGCGCGCACATTCGGTAATCACGTGCGTCGTTCCCATAGTTGTTCGTATGCGGGAGCCGTTTTCGTTTAGTTGTTCGGGATTTATGATATGCGCGGGTGTTTATTTCTTTCATATGGGCTTCTGTGATTTATTTCAGATTTTTCCCTCATGTTCTAAGGTTGTTTTGCACTTTCCGTGCTTTGTTTTGACTGGGCTCTTCCTTATTTGGACGGAAATTGGTCTTCGCGATCTGCCGAAGTGCGGATCTCGGTTCCGACAGCCGGTTCCCTGCGCATCGCCACCCTCACGTGTCATTACACATGATGCGGATTCCTATATTCCCGTCATGGGTATAACTTCACAACGGCTGGACCGTTTGGGCTGAGAATTTGCATAACTATAGTTTCCTATTTTTCATAATTTCCGTGTAAATTTCGTTGTATGTTTTAATTATGGATCCTACGCAATCATCGTCTTGTCCCTGAGCTCGGACTTTTGATGTCGCTATTCCCGTTATTGGATTTCTCATTAACGCATGATCCTTTTATTATGGAAATTTGGGAGGATTAAGAGTAGATCCTTTCCTTTCTAATGGGCTATCAAGCTTGTCTCGGTCGTTACTAGTTAATCTTCGCGCTTGCTTTTTAGACATTGTCCTCGTTTTGCAGGAGTTTTAGTCATATCTCCGTCGTTTATGGGTAGTTTCCCCTATAATTACTCTCATTGGTTCCGTTTGGGTGACATCTACATTTCCTATTATAAACACGACTTTGACTTTTGCATTAGTTCCTGAGGAATCTTTGTTCCGTGGTACTTCCATCCTTGCTATGTGTGCGGACGTGGGAAAGTAGTTTCCGTGGAGGTTCTCTGATTATTTTTATAGTCAAATCTTGGTCGATTGTCCTAATTCTTGGTTTAATATTTGCTATAAATTCCCCCGAGAATTCCGTCTCGTTGATGGTAAGCTTGAAGTATTTTTGTTATTTTTCTTTCTTTCGATTTATCGTGTATAGTCGTAATAATTCGTAAAAATTCGTAAAATTCGTTAAAATTCAGGTCCTTCTATGTTCTCATATCTACTTGTCGTATGAGGTTTTGTGATTTATCTGGCATATTTCCATAATGGGTTTCCATAGTGTGGCCGTTATTTCTCCTACAACGGACTTCAAAAATAGCGGGAGGGGGAAAATCTCTGATCTGTTTCAATCACTATGTACATATACCCATACAGCAAACATACAATCTGTGAAAAGAGTCCGAAATATATGGGTTTGGCTGAGCTAAGCCTCCACCAACAACGGCGGTAAGGTTCGGCTGCCATTGGCTTAGAATAAATTTCCAAACAACAAAGGAAATTGAAAAGAAAAACACAAACTTCCTCATACCACTCCAAACACTGCATCAAACCTCCGTCCCTTTATCCCACTCGACTCTCCTCATCCATAGCTTTCTATCGATACCGATTTTGTGAAGTCTGGTGGAGATTTGACTGAGAACGGGAATTCTCAGAAATGGAATATATATCTTGATTATCTGTGCCCAGGGAAACTTGGGCCAAATAACATGCCACAATTCCAAGACTCCTCCAATGTCTTCTTTAGCATTTGTATCATTTAACTAGCCCATATTCTCCTGGAATTTCACTGAGACTAGCTCGCACATGAGCTTCCACATAGTTCATATTGTCCCGTGACTCCCATCATGCCTGATAATCAGAATATCTCCACAACCACTGAACCGATTAGGGTAAAATTCAACACTGAGTATTTGGGCATTTTTCTCGATTTAATGACCCCAAGATCGTCCTCTTCCGTCAGCTTTTGACCTTGTTCTCATGGTCGCAGTCAAGTACACGGACTTTGCTCATGAGGACATCTCCAGTTGAATTTCACCACCAAATCTCAACCAATTCCTTCGCGGAAAGGCTCATTCGGTTCGTACAAAAACCCTCTTTCTTCTTTCCTATTACTCCCCTCTATCATTCTTTCTTCCTAATAATGTACAAGGGCAGGAGCCCAATTTTGATGTATTTGCTGTGTAAGGTTCCATGAATTTGAGCACACCCATTATGCACTCCTACAGCGTTGCAGTCTCCTTGCTGCATTGTGTTCGAGTTGTATGTCCTGTGGGGCGTAGAGAATGTCGTCCTATGGATGTTGTCTGGATCCACGCATATTTGTTCATACACGTCCGACATATTGATCTTAGATCGGTATGTTGCTCTGGCAACTGATTCTTGGATCAGTCACATGTCTGGCATTGGTGTGACATTGAGGATTGTGTTTGAGTTATGATTCCTCACATCTATTACTGTGCGCAAAGATCCATCTGCTTTGTGGATACACGGTAGCAGGCATGCTCACTCGCTGCTCGCGGGATACCACCATCCTGCTTTTACATAGTGATCTATTTTGGTCGCTAGTGCTTCCTGCAGTGCTGCAGGACATCTCAGGGTGTTTTCCCGAAATTTCTTGTTCAGATCCTTTAACAGGATTCAATGGTTCACCTCCCTCAAGGGAGGCATTTCTAATGGCACTGGCACCATTACAGTTTCAAATTTCTCTCTCCACCACTCCCTGAGTATTTTGAACTCGGGGTTGTTCATGGAGAGACCTTCCAGATGTGGTACGTCTGGAAGTTCTAGTCTTTCTGGACTAGGGTTGGGCCAACCTTCAGGGTATTTTCTTTCGATTACCCTGAGGTGTGTTTTAATCTCACCTCCCTGTCAGGGGGGCTTCTTTTTTGGCTGTTCTCCAGCTCTTGCTCGAGTTTTCCATCCGTGTGATCTCATCGCATGGTCTTCACTGACTCCAAGGGTATCTATGTTACCCTTGTTCACTGTTCTCACTTTGTGGGACCGGAAGTCTAAACTTACCTGGTTTTTGTTTAACCAGGGGGCACTGAATATGGTGTCATATCTATTGATGTTAATTACATCGAAGTGGTGTTTTTCTATGTGGCCGTTGATCTCAACATCCACGTTTGTTCCAAACAGGATCTGTGATCTTGTTCCTTTCATCCCCATTTGAAGGACAACTGGGTTCTCCATTTGGAGAATTGGGATATGGACTGTGCGGATGAAGTCTGGCGATATAGCATCCGTTTTGGCTCCACTGTCAAATAGCATGTAGGCTTTTACACCTGCTATTTTTATATGGGCTGTCAGCGTTCTCTTTGTTGAGAGTGGTCTGTTTGCAGGGTATCTTCCCATGTCTTTCGAGATGCGGAGTTTTGCATCAAACAAGGGGGTCTGGGTTTTGATGGACTTTTGGTCCTTCTTCCCTTTCTCCTTGTTTTCCTTGGGTACTTTGGTGTATTTCCCCAAGGCATCTTTTCTTGGTGCTTCCACCAAGGCTTTGGCAACTTTCTCGTCTGCCATGTTTTCTAACTGGCGCACTATGGCCAGTTTGATTCTATAATTTATGTCATCGTGATCGACAACTCACATTGGGCCCATCCTTATGGTCCCAACGTTGACTTCCTCACCCTCTGAGTCAGGTGAGTATTGAGGTCCCTCATATGGGTCCTCTACTTCGAAGCTTGATGCTCCGGAGTTACCAGAGTTGTTCTCTGGTTTTTTGATGAGTCTTTCAACTCTTCTTCTGATGTGTTCGCGATCTCCATGGCAGCTATGCACCTTGGTTTTTCATTGCTTGTTGCATTATGTTTTGGGCAATCTTTTGTTTGCCCTATTTTGCCGCATTTGCCGCAAATTGGGACCGACTTTTGGTCAGTTTTCCTCGAATTTTTCGAGGATTTATCCTCTTTCCATCTGGATTTCAGCTCTTCAGCCTTCTTTCCTGATGGGAGAGCTCTACCATGGCTTGTGGTTGCCATGGTGGTTGTTTGGGTATAATATCCCAATTTGTAGGCTGAAGACATCTTCAGCCCATCGATTATCTTGTCTACACAAGATATTGCTTTTAACATCTCCTCATTTGAGGAGAAGTCTGCTCTGATTCTGTCATGAGTGATCATTTCCCTCTTCCATTTGAGGGGAATGTTGTTTAGAAACCTGGTGTTGAAGGATGCCTGGTCTGGCGGCATCACCATCTGGGGCACTGCTTTAGACAGTTCTAAGTAGAACTGTTTTAGGCCTTTTTCTGCTTCGTATTTAACATTGTGGTACTTCTTTGTCATGTTCAATGCGGCAGAGGCTTTAATGAAGGTTCTCATCAATATGTTGAGAACTTCGAGGAACATGCCCTCATCTCCTCTGAAGAGAGTTTTGTCTCAGAGTCTTATTTCAAGGTCGAACATGGGTCCCCCTAATCCACAAATCAAGCAGTCCAGATGGACTTCATTGAATTGGGGACCTTTGCATCCTCGCAAGGTGAGGAATCCCAGTAGTTCTGTGAACCACTGCCAGAACGATTCCATGTCATTCTCCCCTGACCATTTCTTGTCAGGGAAAGCTGGCCCATTTTTTAGAGCTTCAGGCTTCACTCCCTCTGGGTAGGGAGTGAGTATTCTCACTTTGACCATTCTTATGGCCTTTTTGTACCATTTCTCCAGGTATTCCTCTTGCTCCCCTGCCTTCGCAGGGTCGCTATCCAATGGAGATCTCTCCTTTGGGGGGTTTTCACTGGGGGGAATTTTCCTCATAGCGTTTCTTTGGTTTCTGGCGAACTCGCCTGAAGTTGTATTTGGATTCTCTCATTGTTTTGAGAGAGTGTGGTTGTGTTACCTCTCTGTTTGAGAGGTTCATCAAAGGTGGATGTTTGGCTGAACCTTTGGTACGTGTCCTAATTTCTGATCAGTGCCTTCTTTCAGCATTCTCTTCTCCTATCCTTGGGAGAAGGATCTCCTTAGTGTCTCTGTTGAGTCGCTGATGATACTCCAGTGTACTTTCACTGGTTGTTCTTTTCGTGAATTTTTCATGAGTTTTGGTTTTGTCCTGGCCTGTGGCCCAGGGGTATTTTTTTGTTTCCTCACTATTTTGTGAGAAGTTTATTTCCTTCAGCAAGTCAGTTTGCTTGCTGATTTTGTCAGTCAACATGTCGATTGTGTTGGCCATTCTTTCTAGAGTTATCTCTAGATGAGCTGTGCTATTGTGGCTCATTTCCTCAATCTTTTTTTGGATCAAGTTTATTGCGTTTATTATGCATGATTCCTGGTTTTCCAGGAGGAAGTTTGGTTGGGCGAGCAGTGACTCTCCCTAGTTGACATTGCCGCTTCTGGGGGTTCCAGAAGGGGTTCTTGGAGTAAACACTCCACGCTCGCTTTGTTTAGGCAAGGCTGTTGTGGAGGGTGCTTCCCTTTCATAGAGGGGTCTGTTTGCTGGTTTTTCCTTACTTTTCCATAAAGCTTCCTCAGCGAACTCCCTCATTTCGGTTCGCCTCCTCTTCATTATCTTGGAGACCTCCTCCAAGGTTGGCAACCTTGTTACGAGGATGGGGAGAATTCCCCTTTTCTCGATCCATTCTTATAGAGGGATGACAATCATTGTATCTAGTCTGTACCATAACGGGATATGTAATCAATGAGCATTCCCAGTCTTGCATGAGAGCAGACGATCGAATTCCCATCAATCGTAGTTCATGATGGAGTGAGCTATTAAGGAATTGATGGTGGGTAGTCAAAGACATCAGGATGGATGGGTCAGCCATGGGTACTTGGCACTCCTCAATGGAGCATACCGTGTGCATGGTCGTGACTCGTAAGATGGGTGAAGATTTCATATTGTTGCCATCGGTTACTTGGCGTTTGCAGTGCGAACGTACTGGTAGCAGGTTGATATCATGAGTGTACAGTGAGGAATGACTAGTGGGGCCTTCAGTGACTTGGCATTCCCAAAGGGAACGTACCATTGGTGAGGGAGTATGACGACTGACGAGGGAGGGAACAGATGATGGATGGGCAGCTACTTGGCACTCGCATAGCGAGCATACTGGCATCACAGGAATGTGGGCCTCAGAGTATTCACAATCTCTAAGATCATGGTATGACACTCGTCCATCAAGCACTGGGGGGAGAGCTGAGTGATGAAGTCCTGTAGCCATAGGATGATATACAAGTTGAGAGTCTTCAACTCGTGACTTCAAGTTCTCATGGCGAGGACCGCTAGAGGACTTGATATAACCAGACTTATAGGACATGTTGAGAGTTGTACAGTCACACAGGTTCAGTTGAGTCACAAGAAGGGGTTGTTACAAGGGATGGCACACAAGACAGTTGTAGAGAGTAGTAGTTAGCAGGAACCGCCTTTGGCAGTTTCCATACAAGATGTGTGACTATCTACAAATGGAAAGGTTGTGGGAAATCCTGCGAAACACAAACAACCTCGGCCAGCACCAAAACCCCAATGGGGAAAGCTTTGCATGAGGGGGGGGAAAGGAGTAGAACAAGTAAGGAGGGTAAGGTATCGGGATAGAGGGCGAAAGAGAGAGAGGGGGAGCGATGGAGAGGGGAAGTCTTTGACTATGTGACAGATATGGTCATTGGAGACTCTGTATCCGTAATAGACCTTGCCTTGTCTGGCATGGCATGGGGCAGTGTAAACAGCGGAAGTTCTTTTGGAGCTTCTGCACTCTGGGAGATCCTGCTCTCAGGGCGTTTTTTTGCGCCTTCTCAGGCTTCCAGCCTGAGAAGAAGTTGGTCTTCATTTTCTGTCCTCCATTCAGATGGAACCTGGAACAAGTCCAGTGGTTTTTCAGATAGCCGATGCAGAGGTTCTTCCCTCTGTTTCCCTTTGTCTGCCTTTGGGGCTTGACTTGGGGACATGGGGGAGGACTCCAGGGGATAGTGGGGCCCTGGAGTTTCCTGCAACTCTATCCAATCAGCTTTTCGGGCTGATCGTTCGGTGCTTATGCATTTGTCGTGCAAGTCGATCACCTCCTGAGGAGGTGAGAGATCTTCCCCAGCTTGGGTTAGATCGATGTGATGTGGAGTTCTAGGGGTATTGGGCCCCGCACTTACTCCACATAAGTTTCTAAAACCTTCAGGGACCAGCCCTGAGGTGGTTGCTTGTTCCGGATCATGTTGATCCTCGTCATCATCTGACAATGGCTGTTGATTTGAATCTCCCATGATGGGAGATTGCAGTTTCTTAATAAACCGCTCGTTTTTCTTTATCGTCGCTGCAGACATGACCTTGCCCTTGTGGGCATGTTTAGGTGCCATTGGCACTACTGAGTCAAATTGTTAAGATGTGATAAGTTTGGTGGGTTGTGTTGTAAGACACACCTCATACACTTAAAAAGTGTGAGGTCTCAGTGGGTAGCTCAGCACACAGAGCCGTAAGTGATACAAAGATGTGTATTTTACGGTGTGTGTAAACAGTTAACTGGAGGTTACCGCTTACCCACATGACTATATGTATCTTGTAATTACATATGGCTCAGGGTTTGGGGCTATTGCCCTGACAATAGGACGACATTCTCTACACCCCATGGGACATAAAACTCAAACATGATGCAGCAAGGAGACTGCAACACTCCCTGTACTTTCCACTAAACTGTTGGAATTTGTACATGTGGTCTCAGGAACCTTATTGCATAAAATATGGACATTCTGGGAGTCGAACCACAGAGCCCTGCATAGGTACCTAGAGTGTGTTACCATTACACTAAATGCCTGCATTAGGCAGAGGTGGTGTCATATCCATACAATCCCAACCTCCACTCCAGGCTCCTGGAACTCCAAAACTGACTCCGGAGCCCTATGTCAGAGACCAGGTTGAGACGAAGGAAAGTCTCCGTGGCGGAG
The DNA here is from genome assembly GCF_015039405.1 of Cantharellus anzutake. Taxonomy (NCBI): domain Eukaryota; kingdom Fungi; phylum Basidiomycota; class Agaricomycetes; order Cantharellales; family Hydnaceae; genus Cantharellus; species Cantharellus anzutake. The sequence goes on from NW_024067449.1 coordinate 22,249, forward strand.
GGCTTTGGCCTCAGCGACTTATGCCAAGAGCGCTGTGCCAAGTAACATGTCCGTGCCCTAACTTACTAACTGGCAACCAGAACTGAAAGGGGGTAAACTCTAGTCGATTTTATTACTGAAGTGTAACCTATGTACAAGTTGGATATATATATATGGTTACAGCAAAGACGGGTCCGCAAATGGCAGAGCCGAACGGAGCGGAGCTAACGGGGTTAAACATTAGCTGACTGAATATTACCGACGAGTCAGGTTGCAGGGTTAACGGAAAGGCAGGCGATAACCCAGAAACGGAAAGGAGGGATAGGCCCAAAGGTGGGCTCTGCAGGGCAGGCAAGTATATTGCCCAACGGAGGCAGGAGTGCGCTAGCGGATGTTGGAGCTGTCCGGAAGTCTTCAGGGCTCCGTACTTAGGGAGGCGTAGGTAATAAATTGAAAGGAGGGGGTGGTGACCATCGAGGGGTACCGAGGGGATTGCGGAATACGGAAGCTCCAAGGTTAGTGGAGAAGGAGCGGAGGTAGACCAGAGGGATCGGAGGTACCAGAAGTCATTGGCCGGGGATGGATATGACACCCTACTTCCCTTCCATCACCTTCTCCTTGCCAACTTCCAAGAGGTTATCCCACCTCTGGCTCTGACACCACCTTTGGTCCGACTCTGGAACATTCCAGGTCCAACCTCAACCTCAACACCTTCCAGACAAGCATGCAACACCTATGCTCCCAACTCCGGACCTCCGCTCCAGAATCCTGTTCGCATCTCCATCTCCGGAACCTCTGGTCTTAGCTCCAACCTCGGACTTTGACCCCACCTCCACTTATACCCATTGTATTGGTTAGCTCATTCCATTTAATTACGTTTGCCAATATTCTGGAGTTTAACTTCCGAGTTTGGACTTTCCAGACTTACTTCAGACCTTGCAACTATTGCATTGCTCATTCAATTCCACTATTCTCCCTCATTCCTATTTGGGCTGCTGCTTCCTTTCTATTCGGTCAGCTGGCCATTCCCCACTCCCACCCTCCTTCCTTCCTCCTTGGGCCTTGGCCCTTCACTCCTCCTTTGGGAAACACCATTGAGTTGAACCCTTGACCCTCGGTGTTGTTCCTCCTTCCAGCTCCCTTTGTCTGCTTTCGGAGTACCCTTGCTCCTTTTGATTCTGGATGTCAGAGACCAGGTTGAGACGAAGGAGTGTCTCCGTGGCGGAGGGCTTCAGCCTCAGCAACTTATGCCAGGAGCACTGTGCCAAGTAACATGTCCATGCCCTAACTTACTAAACTGGCAACCAGAACTGAAGGGGGTAAACTCTAGTCGATTTTATTACTGAGGTGTAACCTATGTACAAGTTGAGTATATATATAGTTACAACGAGAGCGGGCCTGCAAATGGCGGAGCGGAGCTAATGGGGTTAGACATTAGCTGATTGAATATTACTGACGAGTCAGGTTACGGGGTTAACGGAATGGTAGGCGATGACCCAGAAACAGAAAGGAGGGATAGGCCCGAAGGTGGGCTTGCAGGGCAAGCGAGTGTATTGCCCAGTGGAGGTGGGAGTGCACTAGCGGACGTTGGAGCTGTCTGGAAGCCTTCAGGGCTCCGTACTTAGGGAGGTGTAGGTAATAAATTGAAAAGAGGGGTGGTGACCATCAAGAGGTACCAAGGTGATTGCGGAATATGGGGGCTCCGAGGTTAGTGAAGAAGGAGTGGAGGTAGACTGGAGGATCGGAGGGAGTGGAAGTCGATGGCTGGGGATGGATATGACACCGGACCCCTCCTTATACTGTATACAATGTACATAGTAACTTGTAGCCTCAGTCTGAAATCGACTTGATTTCCCCCCAAGAGACTTTCCTTTGCTAGATCCAAAATTAGGGACCCCCAGGACAACCAGCAATGGCACAGCGCTCCACCTGAGTCGCTGAGGCCAAGGTCCTTCCACGCTAAGTCTCCAATTCCATTCCGGAGTCATCCGAATCCACACAATCTAACAGGTGGTTTCTAACATAAACAAACCCTAGACCGAGCATGTTCTACAATACACAAGCGTTGCAATGGTAATTAATAATCTTGGTTTTGTAATTGGGTTGGGTTGGGGAATGACAGGGAGGGGATGGATGGATGGATGGATGGATGTATTCATTTTAAAGTACATATCTGTGCCTATCGGCATATGCCGTACTATAATGACGCGGGTGAAAAATGTTTGGAAAGTAGTAGGTGGAGAGGAGTTAAGTGTCAATGGGTGGATGAGACATCGAGTATCAGGTGGTATGGAGAGTAAAGTGGAGTGAAGAAATAACACATAAGGATGTGTGTCCCCTGCACTGGAAAATAGTAACAAATGATGTGGAGAAATGTAAAGCATAGTGAAGAAATAGTGCATAGAAGAGACATGCGACCCCCAGTGCAGGGGGCACGTGGTTTGCTGCTGTAAGCCCAGAAAGGTGACGAAGAAAGTGGGGTGTGTGGGCACAGTTCTTGCGGGTGAATTGGGTGAAGGCTCCATGTGTTGTTGGATTGATACCCCAGGCCTAGGGTTTGGCTATGTCTCGGTTGGCTGTTCAGCATGACAGCAGCTCTTGTGGGTGGGTTGAGGCGAAGCGTGTTCTTGTGAGATTGCGTCTCGGTTGGCGGTTCAGTGTTTAGGATGGCAGCTGTGAGGTCTTAGGGTGGCTCAGCACACAAGGCCGTAAGTGATACAAGATAGTGTATTTTACGGTGGTGTGTAAGCAGTTACCCAGAGGTTCCCGCTTGCCCACGTGACTATATGTATCTAATTTACATCTGACTCGGGGTTCGGGGCTATTGCCCTGACATTCTCCCCCCTTGTGTTGAAAGAGGGCTTGCGGCTCTCTATGCCGACTAAGCTCGTGGGGCCAAACTCTCCAAAACCTCTACTTTCTCTCTTGACTTCGCTATGCTCTCGATCCTTACCTCCGCGGTGGGTTCTCCGGGATTTCCGCAAGGTCCGGGCTCAGTGTCCACTACTCACTCATTGTGAGCTAGATCACTGCCCTTATTCCTACTGTTGGAATTCCACACACTCACACCCTCTCTAGCGCGTCCTAGCACCTTAGAGAAATTGGGGGAGGGGAGAACTTCTTTTCAAAGTCCGGTATGTACAGGATTATATCTAATAATTATTTTTAGAAAGAATAGATGGGGAATATTGGTACCATATGGCACCTGGGTACCTTATTAGGCGAAATAATAAAAAAGGGTAACAGTATCAATAAAAGAATATTGATCAATAACTGAAATGATGGCAAAATATGAAAATATATGAAAATAAGCGATTTCTCAATGGATTTGCGGAATTAAGGATCGAAATTGGAAATGCAGCCGGAGATAACTCTCACACAGCCGATAAGCATTTTTACCAATTTATTAGACGCTGTGGGAGCAAGTGAGGCTGGAATTCTGGGTTGCTGCTTGAGATTCCCACGCCCGCACATACTCGTGACCTGCCATGCCTAACATGGAACTCCGTCAAATCTCTTCCGATTGGGACATTCTTGGTACCGTCGGAATCGTAAGAATTAGGACTATTTTTAGATGTCGAATTTGTATCGGGTTGTTGCGTGAATGGAAGTGGTTTTATAGTCGTGAAATCGGGTATCCGAGCCGGCTCTGCGCGTGGGCAATTATCCCGCCTACAGCGTTGCATTTGCAACACATACAAGGTTGATAGTGAATAAAACAGAGTTTTAATAGTTGATTTACATTGAGTTTGGAATTATCAATGAGTGTTTTGTTGTCGCCACTTTAAAGTGGGCGATTTTGTACATGTCGGTGAAGGAAAGAGAGGGGGTTTAAGGAATGAATGAGTGTGGGCCGTTACTTTGAAGTGAATGGCGATACATTGGTATCGCAGGGAGAGAAGAGAAAAAAATGGAGTTTGTCGAAAATGAATTTTGACCCAAAGGTTGTATGTCTTTGGTGTTCCTCACTTGTTCTGTGAGGGTTCATGTGTAAGTGGTGTTTACACACGAGCGGTGGTGGATGTGGGTCTTTGGACGGAGTGGAGATTTCCGCAATTGTTACTTGCGGTTCCTCGCATACAATATTGTGTGCGGGGCCTCGAGTTGGGGGAAGGTGTTTTCATGGGCGCCTCGATGGCGTATTACCGTGTCACTTCCCTTCTCTCAAGGGTGGATTCATTGCCCCAGAGGAGGGTTTTCCTCCGGGTTGTTCATCTGGACATCCGATTGCTGCGTCGGATGCGATGATGTAGCCTGGGCTACATTGTCGGGCTGTGGGCTCGACGAAGTGGGTGCTCCCTGGGTGGGAGCGGGTTGTTGTGTTCCTGAGCTGCTTGGCTCAGGTGTAGAGTACGGTAGGTCTACCGTTCTTCCCGTGGGGAAGGATGGTCATTGGGCTGGTTGTCCAGCACGGAGACTTGCGTCTCTTTCCTGGTATTTGGAAGCTTTCGCTTCCCGTTCTGCAGTTCTTGCGGCACGTTCCTCAGGAGTCCTGAGTTTGTTTGAACTGGGACTTTAAGTAGGCAGCTTTGCCTAGACTTTCCCAGGAGATTTTTCCCTTATTCTCTGGGGAATTATATTCCTCCGCGAGTCTTGCGATACTCGGGAGTCCCAAGAAGTATTTCTCGGTTTCCTTCGCTTTTTCGCGAAGGGTTCTGTGTACCTTGCCGCTTTTGAAGGCGGCTTCGGCCTGTTCGTACCAGAGTACGAATTCTTTCCCACTCACACTTGTCCACCAAGCGTATGCGGCGTCATGCGCCACTTCTGACCCTGCTATTCTCCTCATGGGGAAGTTGGGGTCGATTGTTATGTCGACTGGAGCTTCGACTTTGCCGAACTTGTTGAGTTCGGCAGTCTCGTATAGCATGTGGACACTTCCCTGCAGGGTAGCTTGCCCATAGGGTGCTGAGGTACTCAGCGGCCTGCCACCTCTGGCAGTGGTCCCCGTTTTAGGGTCTGCCGTCGGTTGCCTACCACTCTCCCTCTTCCCCTCGACATGGGTTTGCCCTTCTGAGGGCGGGCCCTTATGCAACCCAGACAGGGTCGCCTGCCCACGGGGTGGCGGGATAGTCGGTGCCCTGGCACCGTATCCCCTCCCCCTGACCTGGGAGGCCCCCGTCATGATGGGTTTGGCAGTGAGGTCTGCCAGTGCGTGTGCCTCTCTGAGCTCGCATTTCAGTAATTCAATCTCCCTGTTTTGGAGATCGACTTCTCTCTCTGTGTCTTTCAGAGAGTCAAAGATGCCCTCAGCATCTCTTTGTGCTCTGTTGTATTTGCGCCTCCAGTGGGCGCAATGGTCGCAGGCGTCTTCTGACGCCCTCGAGTTATCAGACCGTGCCCGTTTGGACGGTCTGGACGAGGAGCCGCTGTCGCTCCCTCGTCTCCCTCCTACGAGGGACTTCATCTCTTTCAGCTCCTTACGGAGCTGACCTGTCTGAGCAGCTACCGCTGACGCGATAGCTGATTCCCAGCCTGCGTTTGGCTGGGGTGTTGTTGGACCTGGGCCGAATTGGCTAATCCAGGGGTTGATCTGGCCAGGGAAGTTCCCTGGGGAGTATGCCTGGGGCTGCAGCAGCAAATGCTGCCCCTGGAATGGCGCTTGTTGCGCCATCGGTGCGGTTTGCACCATGTATGGTTGGAAGCCTCTTTGGGGAGGCTGGGGGTATGCGGTGCCTGTTAGCAACGTGGATGGTTGTTGGTTCGCAGCACTCATTTGTGCTGCATGCGTCGTGTAATCCATGGCGCTTATCTGCGCCTGGTGTTGTTGTTGTTCCGGGGAGCCTTGCTCCCTGGGTTGTCGTATTTCGATATCCGGTGGTTTGTTTGGATCGAACCGAGGGTTGCCTCCCCCAGAGAACGACTTTTCATCGTTATGTTACTCGTGGTGGTGGGAGGGGTTTTCGTTCTTGCATGCATGGGATTCGCCGCAGATGTGTGTTCTTTTGCACATGAGCCTGTGGTTCACGTGGTCTAGGCGGGTTACTCACCTAGCCCATGTGATTTCTAGTACATGGTGTGGCTGTCCGGGCGAGTTACTCGCCCAGAACTTTCACACGCTCTTGGCTGTGGGCCATCGTCCCTCGGCTTTACTTCCTCCACCTCTGTTTTTGGGGGCGTAGTGATGCTGAGAGTTCCCTGTCTTCTTTGATAGGGAGTTTTTCTGGTTCCCTTACATTTTGTAAGGTGAGGTACTCGTCCAGGTGGACGAGGTCGTTGCAATTTCCTAGGGGTTCCCATGTGGTGTCCCCTAGTTCCCATTTAACCTTAAACCAGAGTTCGTTGTGAACCCACGCGTGGTTTAGGATTTCGCGAACTACTGCTTTGCGATTGGGGTCTTCCCCAAAATCGTAGAATATGTTTACTTCCCTATTTGGGAAGATTTCCTGGTCATTCGGCTCGTGAGGTGCGAGCCGGGATACATGGAATCTTGGGTGGATTCCGCGTTGTTCAAGTTGTGGTGGCAACTTGAGGACGTAGTTTGACGTTTCTGGAAATGTTTCCAGAATTTCGTAAGGCCCTATGTATAAGGGCTTTAGTTTTCCTGCCCTGCCTTTGGGTAGGTTCAGCTTATCCGTGGATAAGTATGTGAGCTCGCCTTTTCTCAAAGGCGGGTCCGGGTGACTTTTCTTATTCGCCTGGATTGTTTGAGCAGCGCGATTATGTATTATCGCGTTGTGTGCTGCCATGAGGTTCTCCTTCGCTTTTTGAGCGAAGTCATTTACTCCCGGGTAGTCCGAGAGTGGTGCTGTTAGGCACATCTTTGGCATATGGCTGTAGATTAATTCGAACGGGGCAAATCCTGTCGATGTGTTCGAGCTCGCATTGATCGCGAATTCCACCCTCGACAGTTTCGCTGCCCAGTCGCGTTGGTCTGGTCTAACCATCGCGCGTAGTATTTGTACTACTTTTTGTATCATTCTTTCCGCTTGGCCGTTGCCTTGCGGGTGGAATGCAGTTGTGAATTTCAACTGTACACCGAGTATTCGGTGTAGTTTGCACCAAAAATTTTGACGTGAATTTTGAGTCTCGATCTGATATGATCGAGTGTGGTAGACCGTGGAGTCTTACGACTTCACGAAGAAATACGAATGCTAGTTCTAGTGCGTTCGTTGTTGTCTTTATTGGAATTAGGTGGACGTTGGACGTCAACCTACAGATGATTACCCAGAGGTAATCATATCCCAAGCTTGTTGGGAATGGACCTGTGAAGTCCATGGCTATTGACGACCATGGTGTCTCCAGGGTCGGGAGTGGGTGAAGCATTCCGGGATTTCTCCTGGTACTTTTCTTTGTCGTTTGACAAGTTCCGCAAGACCTGCAGAACTTGTGGGTATCCTTTCTCATCGACTTCCACCAGAAGTGTTGATGGAGGGTTTCCACTGTTTTCTTGGATCCTAGGTGTCCAAGTGTTTCGTGGATGTTCTCAAGGATTATTCCCCAAATGGACTTCCTTTTGTAGTTTCCTTTCGGGACTACTATTTGGGTCGTTCCTCCTTCTCCAAGTCGGGTTATCAGCCCGTCTTTTATGGAGAAGTTTTTGAAATTCCCTGGGTTCTCTAGGATTTCCCGGTGGATCCTGGCTTTTCAAGTATCCAGATTTTATTGCCTCAATGAGGTCTTTTTCTTCGAATTGTTTTCGAAGGTTCTCTTCTGGAGTTATGATTTCTTCTAGATTTTGGGCGCTCCCCCCTAGAGCTTCCTCTAGGGTGTTTCTCGCGCGTATCGCTGCGGGTCTCTTTTTCTCATGAGTTTTACTCAGGGTACTGCTTAGTAGCAGTTCTTCATATTCCTCGATTCTGTTGGGATAATGTCTTCTGCATTTTTGTCCAGGTGGATGTCCGCGACACATATTGTCGAAATGCAGATCCTCGTCCGTTGACGAGTCGTAGTATCGTGAGAGTGCATCTGCCACTTTGTTTTTGTGGCCTTCCACGTATTTTATTTCGCAATTGAAGCTTGC
>NW_024066955.1:1800000-1985849 GCF_015039405.1 Cantharellus anzutake
AGCCTGCATTAGCCCCATCTCTTGCACCATCAGCCTATACAGCAGGCCCTATTAAGAGTGTCTGGAAAGAAGGGTACTATAATAACCCTACAGGCACTGCTGAACAGCCCCAGCCCCGCGTCACGGACCCTGTAAGGTAAGGATGCTCAGCTTACTCATTTCCGTCCCTTACAGCCCCTTGCAGCGGTCGTTTATTCGACCAAAACCTATCTTCTCCAGTGTTCTACCCTAGAAACAACACACAAGACCCAGCCGTTTTCCCGCCAACCCCACCCGCGGATCAATTATACACGCTGTTCTTGAATCAGCTTACAGAAATAATAGAAACACCATCATTCGGTGGAGGATGTGGCAGTTGCTTGGCGGCTTTTCAGGGTGAGCATGTATTAGCGAGCCCATGACCCGTTATTAAACATTCGATGACCAGTTGGACAGGTCATTGCCCTGACAAACCCCCATCTAGTCACTGATCTCCTGGTATCCTTGTGTGAGAAGTATCAGTATCAAGTGTGTGATCTGTATTAACAAGATGAGATGTTAAACTCATGAAGAACCAAGACGGACTGTCGTGAGCGGTATTATCCCTCGCGGTTCGGAGCTATCATAACCCAAGTCCTCGCTAACGCAAATTTAAGTGGTTATGGTGGCCAGGTGCGTAAGCTGTCGTTTAGCATAGTTGGTCATGATTCTGACGTTCGTCGAGAAGATCATTTGTTCCCAGTTCTTTCTGAATACTTGCTCCCACCCGCCTCCGCCAACTCTTAACTTATCCTCTTGGTTTTCTAAGCCGAAACCCTTGGATGCTGCCGCACCCATCCCTTCCACTGGTGGCAAAAAACTGAAAATCCTCCATATATCCGACCTCCACCTTGACGTCCGTAGGTCTCATTATTGATGGTGTTGGGTAGAGCGCTCATTTTGATCAGGATATGCCACCGGCTCAGAAGCTCAGTGTGCTTCAGGCTTGTGTTGTAGGCTAGAAGTCGACCCAACAAAAATTCCTGAAAAGCCCATATTCCCGGCGCCACGATACGGGGCGTTTGAATGGTAATCCTGGGTCCCCTTGCTGCAGCACCATTGGTTGTGAGAGGCTGACTGATACAACTAGTGACACGCCCCTGTCCTTGGCATTAGCCGCACTAGAGTCTATACCAGTTTTGACGGACACAAAGGAAGGAGGATTTGACTTTAGTATCTACACAGGAGATCTTGTCTCACACGATGAAATCGCCGAACAGAGTCGTGATTACACTCACTTATCAGAGGTATCTCAAGCTCGGCAGGCCATTGAACATGTGTCCTGATCTGCCTTGATAAGGTCCTTGTGTATGAGCTTCTCCGGCAGCAACTCAACTCTGGGCCAATCTACGTGGCTGTGGGCAATCACGACAGTTCCCCAACTGATCAAGTCGGTCCTACAAAGGCGTCAGACTACCTGAACACACTAGACAAGGGACTCGCGGAGCAATTCAACTATCATTATGAATATCTTTCGAAACTCTGGAGCCACGAGGGGTGGCTGAATGATGCCGCGAGTCAATTGGTGAGGACCCATTATGGAGGCTACAGCGTTCAACGCGGTGGGCTTCGAATTATCACGTTTAACACTGATTATTGTAAGTCCGCCCCCTTACTAGGGTGAGTCACCCTAATGTATGGAATCTGTAGGGTATTTCCTGCATGTCGCTGTCTTTGAATGTTGTGCGGCTCATCTCGAGTGAGACAGGTACCCACCAAACTATTATAACTACATCAACCCTGAATCGAGTGATTCAGGGGGGGCGTTGCGTTTCCTCACGGATGAGCTACAAGCTGCGGAGGATACTGGCCAAAGAGGTATGACCTCTGCGAGTTCAGGGCTTTTGCGATCTTATCAAGTTGATCAGCTTGGATCATTGGGCATGTGCCTTCTGGATGGGACGGGACGAATACCATGCATGCGTCGTCTAATCTATGTATGTTTCTTCTCCCTTCATGCTCGGGCACTCTCGTTCATGCTTTATCCGGTCTAGTTTACCAGATGTGAGGCCCCTGATTCGACATCTGTATGGTCGTACATCTAACCAATACGTCTTTACATACGGCTCAGAGTCGACCGATTTTCCCCTCATGTCATCGCGGGTACGCCAGTTCCTATTGCTTTTCATGGCTTGATGTGTTTAATGTTTAACAATTTATCTAGGTATTTTCTATGGACATACACATGAAGATCAGTTCATGGTTTATTACGCGAACAATGGTTCTGTCATCTCTGGCGAGCATGCGTTGGCGGCTGCATGGGTAAGCTCTTATCGCTCCGAGTCACGACCGTTTGTCTAATTTCTAATCCTCTAAACTAGATGGTTCCAAGCCTTACGCCATTGGGTAACCTGAACAGTGGGTTCCGAATGTACGAAGTTGATGCGGAGGTGGGTGTAGATCGTTGATACCCTTGGTTATGGGTTGATAAATTTGCATAGACTTATGAGATTATTGATGCCCACACGTATGTCGTTCCTTTTTTTGATGGATTCTCATTAAAGTGATCCATCCACTGAACATTCAATGCCTTAGATGGTATTCGAACGTCTCTTCGTACCCAGGACTTGATTCTCAGGCTGAACATGGTCCAACGTATACGTACGAATATTCGGCGCGCGAAGTGTACGGAAAAAATATTTCGTGGCCCGGTAGTGCTCCGCTAAACGCGACTTGGTGAGCAACCATGGCAGCAAATAAACAACCATACTGAGAATCCAATTGCGATGCTTTTAGGTGGCATAGAGTCACAGAACAAATGGAAGCCAACCCAGATCTTGTAGAGGTCAGATTTCTCCTGCGTCCATCTCCACGTTCGATGTTTTAAGCGGCGCTGATACCAAAAACAGACCTTTACGACCTATCAGGGCAAACGAAGTGTCCGGACGCCTTCGTGCGTCTCCAAGGAATGCGTTGCCGCCAAAATTGTATGCCAGTATCCAAATCTATTGACACGCAGAAATTGATGTCCTGCTGATTCACAGTGTTACATGCGAAGTGGGAGCGCTCCAATAGCGCGTCAGAACTGTATTCCGGGATACGGTTCCGTTCAACATGGTTAGGAATTTGATGGGCTGCAATCGACTCGCAATTATTTGTTTTTCGTCCTTTTCATGCCGAAGACCGTTGAACGTGTGTTTACAGTGTTCGAATTGCTCAAAACGATTCACCCGTCCATCCCTCTACGATTGATGCGTATTGAAATAGCATAGGGTTGTATTCTCACTGGGCTCATAACGGCCCTCAGATTGCAGAAAAGATTAAATGAATAGCCAAGTCCCCATCCTCCAAACGCGCCAGTAGCAAGCATTGGCCATACACCGTTTGCCGAGTGAGTATGGGCGGACCGAGAACGGAAAATGGTCGAAACGGGCGCTGCCCGTTAATTCAGAAACCGCTTGACTTGAGTCCACTGACTGCGTACACATGCTGTTAGATGAATTGGCGGCACTGCCGGTGATAGACGTTAGCGAACGTTGTGACTCATAAGAAAGCAACTGCACCCAAACGCGGCAACCGGGTTCGCCGAAAATCGTGCACGCTTTGCGTTGCCAGAACAAGATTTTCAGAGCATGGTCGATCTGAAATCACCAGATCATATTACAGCAAGCGACAGAAAAAACCGCACACCTAATTTGGATGAATACTATTCAATATAATTCTGAATATATTGGAAACAGCTGATTGACAATGTAGGAAAATAATGAGTGCTAATCACCCTGTCCCAATGGCACACTCTATTAGGATGTTAGCGATTTACGCTCAGTCAATCGTTGTTGAACTAATAGATTAGAACTAATTACCTAGCGTAAAATGCTAGGGCATATGAAGATACATGAGTGACAACACAAACATGTGGTAAAAGCGTAGTCTCACCTCAGTCAATTGTTGTTGAACTGAGGGAGACGAAAGTGAAAAATTGTTCACTGCTTTTATAAGCAGTTGCCTCAATGGTGCACTGACTTTGGTAGCAGGAATACCAAGAAAGGAAATGAAGCGCTGCTAGCCCAACGTCACATTGTGAGTTGGCCACAGCGCACAAGAAAACCAAGATTTCAACACACTCTTGACCATGTTCACCCGTAACAATGGGAAAACACCTCAAACCACCCGAGGATCCCCTTGCTGAAACCCGTGGCCGAGTGTTACATGCAAAACAAGCTAGGTTCCTTAGGACCCCAGTTACGGGCGCCAAAATGGAGATTGTATTGGCACCCTGATTTACTGCCATTTTGGATCATCACGAGACCCGCCTGGGTCATTCATCCAAATTAGGTGTGCGGTTTTTTCTGTCGCTTGCTGTAATAGCGAAGAACGTGTCATATTCATCATCCTGCAGAAATCGTGCCTCTCAATGGCCTGATGATGTTAAGAGGCCTTTGTATGGCGTGCACAGATCCAGTGTGGTAGAATGTACAACAGTGATTATTATTTATCCTTGGGGGCCAACATTGCCTCAAGTTGCTTGGGAATGGATTGTCAGCTAAAAGCATTCTAAATAATTTAGTCGATTTCACACCTCAACTGTCAAGCTCAATGCAGCGGCATCCCATGATGGATCGTCTCCCATTCCTTGTGAATCTATTGCTGATTGCGATGTATCACCGGGGAGACCGTTACTTGTGCCAGCGTTCTGGATGGCGGAACCACTCTCCCATTTGACAAAGTCATGTGGCAAGAGCACTGCAAACGTCAGATACGATGTGTGGCCCCGCACCTCGGTAAATGGCCGTGTCACATGGAACGAACTCTCTGGGAGAGGCGGCGGTTTACCACCGACAGGCGTTCTGGAACCATCGCCAACATCCTGCCGGACTGACACAGGGTGCACAATCTCACCATCCTCGCCGCCCTCAGAAGTCCCAGCTTCATCATCTGTTTTAGGCTTTTTACAAGGATTCCCACCCGCCGACGCCGTTGCCATTCCAGCATCGTCGTATCCATTGTCTCCAAGTTTTCGCTTCTTATTTTTTTCATTCGCTTTCGCAATTTGTCTCAACCGACGGGCCTCCCCTTCGACCTCCGCGTTCCTCAGTCGTTGGATTACTTGTCCAATTGGTGGAAGCGTTATGGGTACTACTTCCTGTGGACGCATCAGAGTCTCATACATTGTTATTTCTGCAACAATCATGTAAGTTGTGAATCCCGGGCGAGGAGAGGGAAACGGCACATGCCCGTGAAACCAGCATCGTTCAAGGCTGAAACAGTGCGAAGAACTTGTTCGACACAGGGACTGAAGCAACATATCCTGCCTATTTGACGTCTCTGTTAGGCAATGGCAATCAATGAAGGCCTAGACATGATGCAAGGATTGTCACCTTCATTGCAGTTTTTGCGTGTCTGATGGCATCCCAGGGGGCGGGTAAATCCAGAAACACTTGTTACTTGTTGAGCTGGTCTTTCGAGAAGCCTTCATGCAGTAGCCTCACCTGCGTCTGCAGCGTCTTCAAGGCCAAACCCCTCTTTGCACACATTTCGATGTTTCAGAGTAACGAGATCAGCCATTCCATGCTCCTGAAACTCAGCTCTATCAACAGAGGTCAGGTCATGAGAAACAACATTTTTTCCGCGTTGTAAATCCCGAACCTACCTTGCTTTCTTTGACCGTTCCTCGTGATACTCAAAAGAATGGAGGTGCCCATTCGGCTGAATGGTTCGGCAGGCGGAGTGCGAGAAAGAGCCAGATCCCGTCCCTTCGCTAAGCAGTTAGCTCAGTGGCGCCAAAGAAAATCAACTTCACGAACCAGCTTCGATGACAATGCTCCCTGGCTTCAAGTCTAGCCATGCTGTTATAAAAGCAATATCCGCGAGGTAGAGTATTTGGGTTCGATGAGGCAGAGCAAGTGTCCAGAGTTCAGGAGTGGGTCTCAATATATGTACAAAACCTCTTCCATTCTTCGAAATGACTTTAGAGCCGTAAGGCACCCCCACAAGATCATCGTGACGATAAACGCCAAAACGTCCGTTATATACCTTTCCAGGAGTGATGACTAGCGGCTCCAAGCTGTCTCTGGTCTTCAGGGATTCATTACTATCTCCTCAGCACTCAATTGGGTTTGCTTCACTGACCAACCATAAGATAACCACGTCTCCTGGAGAGATTTCTCGAGCCTTGGTCCACATTCAATTTTCTCTCTCTGATGGAACTTGCCGGCTCCATCAGCCTCATTATTTGTTCATGCCCAGCGCTCGTTCGGACACATTAGCGGGCTCAAGCTTATTAAATTGCGAGCGGCTCTTATATATTGGGCACAGCGAATCACTTGGCAGAACTCCTGAGATTCCTAGAACGAAGCACTCGATTAGAAGGTGGAACCGCCTCCGATCTCGTCTTTCTTCGGAGAACAGAATCGTTATCTTCATCTCCCGACTCGTCCGCATTGTAGTCAACACGCTGCCGTTGGCGCCGTCGAGTGGAACCGGCTGGCGGTGCATTACCGGTATCCCGACCCATCATCTGTGAAGCTTTACTATCCTCAGCAGGTTTTCTCGCAAATTCCGCGATCGAGGCTGCCGCAAAGGAGTTCATGCTTTTAGGCGTGACCAGGAGAGCGCCCTTGAGGGCTGCCGAAGTGGTTCCTTCAGCAACTTGAGACACGGAGGTCTCGGCTCTGTCCTCGGCACAAACTGGTTGTTGAATAACATTGGTCATTGCAGCTCTGTCCAGCTTTGGTGGGACACTGGGACTGGAATGATCCTGACTCTGTCCAGGAGGTTGCTTCTCACTCGTCTCATGCCAGTCCCGTGGGAGCGTGTACGGGGTGATGTTTTCGTCGAGTTCACGTGCGAGACTCCCCTTGTTATGTTCATGATGGTCATGAGCAACGTCGGATACAGGGACCTAAGCCAGGGGCTCGTCAACGAACATTAGAGTTAAAAGAATCGATAGATACGTTTTCTGTCTTTGACTCGGCTGCTTCGTGTGTGTCGGTCTGGTAGTATTTGTCCTGTAATCTTTGTCGAATTCGCAATCCTTGCACGAGCCTCGTCCAATGCTTGATGACTTTCTCGAGCTTCTTCTGCTTCTCCCTTTCACTGGCAGCTTGTGCCGACTTCCAGTAAACCTATCGAAATGTGTCAAACAGGAATGAGTCCATGAATGCGAATATCATACTTCGAGAAGCTCGCTTTCGCGATCCTCCGGAATCACCACTCCGTCGAGAACCGGGAAGGCACGACGATTCTTGAATTCGAAACCAGTCTGGAGGGGAGGTCAATGATCTTTGGGCCCTGTTCAGGTGACCTCGAGACTTACCACGGCTTCCGCGTAGTCGATTCCTAATTGCTTCGCAATCTTCGCGGTCCCTTTGTCTGTGATGGATCACAACACTCAGAGTACGCAGCAAGAAGAGATAGCATGCAGATATTACATGGAATGTGCACGCCCCCCTCTGGTAACATGGAAGGAACATATAGATCGATATTGCCAAAATCATTTTTCGGAACTTTTCCCTGAGTGAGATGTCAAAAAAATGTTGGCGGCAACAATCAATGCGCACCCACCTCAATTATGGGCGGAGGAAGGTAGAGTTTGGTCTGCCAACGGGCATACATTCCTTGCTGTAATTGGGTCCCGTCCATGCCTTGTGCCTCCGCTGCCACCTCGATAGCCCTCTGTTTGTGAAGTGTCACTGCCCTGATCTTGGACATCTTGAGCGGCTGCTCCCCATCCTTTATCACCCTGCCAGAGCGCATCCAGTTCTCTGCCGTCTTTACAGAAGTGACATTTGCACGGGAATACACAGATTCGCCTCGAAACGTTCCGATTTGCGTAAGAGGGTAAATGACTTCGTCTTGATGCAGGTGTCGCCCCAGAACATACCTGGACGCAAAAATCGCCGATGAATACCTACTTGCGGAAGAGCCCAATACTCACAAGGGATGATCCTTGAAACCACTTATTGAACTAGGCATTCCTTCCAGCTCTTGCATATGTTCGAACTCCTCGTCTTCCGCATCATCGCGTTGCTGAATTTTAACATTTGGGACATTGTCGTTTGGGTGGTTGGAAAACTTACCAGTCTGTAAGGTCGGGTCAGGAATGAAAGAACACTGTCCCACCAGTCCTTCTTCCCCATCCCAGTCCGCCTTTCCTTAACGATTTTTGTTCCAAAATTCTTCGCGTAGCGCTGGGTAACATCACGAATGTAACCGTCTAGCTAGCGAAGTCAGAAGGAATGGGAAAAAGGATCGTGAAACGGACTTGTTACCTTCTTCTATCGCAACAACGTATAACATATGATTAAATTTGTCATTAGACAAAGGTTCAAAGCGTTTTCTCTTGTCAACATGGTTATGTATGGGATCCACTGGTAACCATCTGCCGTCAGGTCTTGAATATACTTCTGTCCAGAACACTGGCGATGATTCTTCCCGTGATATATTGCCTAAGAATGATGGAATAGCCGTGAGGGCGAAAATTGCACACACAAGTGAGTAAACGTACGTTGTTTTGGTAAACCACCAAGCCTGCGCCCAGTCGGACGGCTCTTCCGAAGGCGAATTGGCGGTTTCGATAGTGGTGTTGGTGTCTGATTGCTCGATTCCGTGTGAGATGTAGCTCCTGCAAACGTATTCCCTTCACCAGGAAACATGTCTCTGCCCTTTCCCTTATTTTTACCATCAACATTCAAAGATGTAAGAGCCCCTTCCATATCTGCGTCACTTATCTCAATCTCCTTGCTCATGGGGGACGGAGAAGCCTGTTGCCCTGAGGAGCTTCCAATGTCTCGTGCTGATGAGGCAACCATAGAAGCCTGTGCTGCCTCGATTTGTGCATCCTTTTCCTTCTTACGAGCCTGTTGGCGCAATCTGTTCGCATGAAGGGACTCCTTTTCCGAAGGCTTCCGTTTGTCCGTTCGCCATAGAACGGATTGCAAGCTAACCACCAGCCGGGCAGGCAGTCCAAGAGCACGACACAGCGCAGTGAAGAGCTGCGCGCTACTGTCGCGGGAGCCTTTCATCATAAGTGCATGTTTCATGAGGCTTTTTGCGCTTCGGATGCGATCTTCACCGTACAACTCATCCTCTGAGTCATCCTGTGCTTTTGCTTTGCCCTTGCCTTTTGCATCACGAGACGCCTTCGCAGCAGTTTCATCGAAGGACTGATGTCTGATCCCGAGTTCGTGATTAACGAGGAAGCGAGTAGACCACCAACCAACAAGTCGAGTCAATGCAGCTTCGAACTGGCGACCCCGAAGCTGGCGATCAGGTTGATTTCGGGGAGTAATTATCGCGAAGGGTGTTTGCAGAGATAAAGGGGTCAAAGACATAAGTCGCGCCTAATTATTTGCATGAGTGTTATCTTTATAATATTCATCCACAAGAGCATACATGAAGCAGTTCATCGTTTGCCCACCAATTTCGGATGGTGGCGTTGGTAAGAAGTGCGATTGTATGTAAGCGATGTGCCTGCAATCGAATGAAGCGATTAAGGGATTCAGCCTTGGTTTTCTCTCGTTTAGCGTGAGTCTGGGCTTGTTTTCCGCCAGACAGCGGGGCTTGGATAGTAATCTGGAGCGATGCGCTTTCTTCGGGTGGATGAATGACAATTGTTTGGGCAGCAATTTGAGAAGGGACAACTTCCTCCCAGTCCATGTCATTGTCGCTATCGGTGTCGCTCATATTGGTAACCTAACCCTTTGATTTGCAAGTTCGGTATTTAAGGTTGCGAAAGACTTTCGGAGAATAGCGCTCGCACACGAGTACTATATAGAGGCAGCGAGTGCTGCCTATCTCGATATCGCAAAATGTGTTCAGATTGATTTTGGAGTCCCAGTAATTGACGCGAGAGATCACGAAGCTTACTGTCTGGAAGCAAATTCCCGCTACTCTGTAGCGGGTCTTGGAAGCGTAGACTGAATGGCCGTGCACAAATATATTGGTTATACCCCTGTTTTACCTCAGCTTTCTGACACACGATATTAGCTCATCACGCTTACTGTCAGCTGAACACTGGACACCTCACATGCTCTACAACCTGGCCCCCTCGATCCTCCCCCCTCCCACCGCGACAGCGAGCGGCGACTGCACTCATCCCTCTACTAACGGGGTTTCCAATTACCATCTAACCAAAGAAACGATAGCTCACGGCCTGTATGACTTCTCATTAACGATCAACAATCAACGGACTTTGCTCTTACACCATGTTCTGCGTGCTGATTGTTATTCCGGCTGTCTAGATGCGTGTGTTGCCCACCACTCTCAAATTCCTTCGCGCGATCTGTTTTGCTGCGCTCTTTTTGCCTCCTGTCTTCTCATACCTCACACACCCCCTTGTACTCCATGTGCATCGCTCTTTATACTATCGACCCTAATCAATCCCCCTCTTTCGTGGGATTTTGCTAGGTTTCAATAACATCCACCAACAATTCCCCAATCGGTTCACGATCACTTGGACGTCTCTCTCGGTTTCAACTGCTTGCGCTCCGTTGGTTTCATGGCTTACTTAACACTCTGACTTGTGGTTACTCACCATGTGAACATTTGCGCAGGATCGTGTTTGAACATACCGTAAGCGATTTTGGCATTATTGAAACATCCACACCGGAACTTCGCACCTAGTGTTGCACGCTTCCCACATCTGACCATCAAAGATGGAGTTATTGTGCTCAGTCCCCCCGATGGATTGTCTCCGTTAAGAGTATTGAGACATTTGGTAAATCATCTACACCTCGACTGTGAATCAACGGCTTCTCTAGCTGTGAAGATGGGTCAACAATGCGCCATTGATTATTGATGTGAATTGTCGCATTGAATTCGGCTTTGTTTTCTCAGAGGGGTTCTATATTCAGATCGGGTCGGGGGCCTGTGGTCTCTGTGTGCACTTGCGACGAGCGTGCATGTATGCTAACTCATTGTTTCTGAGTGTTGTGGCATTTAATTGTGTCGGTGGGGTTGTATACGGGTGTTTGTGGGCCTGTGGTCCCTGCGTGCAAAGACGGCTCCAGATTGACATCTATGTTTGCTTGTACTTACGTTTATTGGGTGCTCGCGATGTACCCGGTTGGTTCTATGTTGGAAATGAACATCTTTACCCTTAAGCTTTTGGTTGGATGACTTCTCATGGCCACCGTTGGCTTGTGAGTGGCGGGTATTGCCGCTTCAGGCGGGCTCATCAGTTATTATTGCGTTACTTCCGCACAAGTCATACACCCGTGGCAATATTACGCTTTTTTCGACGCTAAAAACTTGTCATCATCTCGCCCTTTTTATTTACTTACGTTTCCTTACGTTTCTTTTTGCGCTCACGTCATCCCTGTTGTTCTGCCGACTTCTGCCCAACCCAATATCAGACCCGCGCTCATCCACTGCTAGTATGATAACTAGCGCTAAAGAGAGGCTGGTCACCTGCCTAAATTAGCGCCTCCTCTCCCAGCTGTGATATACTCATTGACTTCCGAGAATGGTTGGAGTGGTACTGGCTTGATCAAAAGCTTGGTAAAGAATCGCAAACTCGATATTGTTTTTGCTCTTCAAATTCACAATACCGTTACCATCGATGCCATCCGAGCAGAAGTAACGAGCACCAACACAATCCCTAAGGAGCTCATTCATATAGTCTCTCGCAAATCGGAACGGTACATTCGGTATGAGCAAGCAATGAAAGACCGGCATCGATAGCGACTATGATGCAAGTGGACACAACCAAGGACGAGGTGACTGCTTAGATTGCGGCCATCACTCGTCGAGGCGCAATGGATGCGTCATTACCTCATGCTGACGGTGGTCTTAAGCGCACGAGAAGGGCACGAGCTACGTCTACCATTCTAGAGCAAGGTGCAGAATACTTCTCAAAGAAGCTTAACACTCGGATGGGGCTGATTACTAGTCAATTGGACAAGGTTCAGCAGTCAACCGCTCAGATCGGCTGCTTTCTGCCCGTCACGAGAACGAACCCTTACCAGCATGTTTGCTAGAGTGCATGTTGCCGGAGGTGGAAATCCCGATAACAAGCGTCAGCCACAGCCCCCGAAGAGGCCCAGTCCCAGGACAAGTTCGATAGAGTTGAAGAGAAGCTTGATTTATTCCCAGGTCTGCTGAATGTTCAACATCGGCGGACACAGGCTCTGACACTTTAAGGGAGACAATGAGAAGCTATTTTTTAATTTATCATACACGAGTAGACTCGCATAATTCATTTCGACATGTAAAGGTCATCTGTTCCCGATGTGAACAGGAAATGAGGGGTGATGTTGAACATAATGCGCACCATCCAGTGAGAGAAGGAGGGTCTTCGAGACCTGGCGCCCACCAGAGATCAAAGCATTAAAAAATGGAGAAACCAAGGGTGTGAACCAAAAGCTCCATAGGCTTCGGACAGTCTGACGCAGCACAATTGGCAAAGATAGCTCATAAGATAGAGCGACGACGGAGGGTAGAGGACATCACCAAGAATGGATCAGAAAGGAGATACTGGGTCTTAATGGGTCGGTTGTTTCTTGATGCCGTCGAGGATTTTTTGACCAGAGGAAAGGGTGGAAAGTCCACTAGTTCAGGACCAGATGACATCGGGGGGTCAATAATGTGTGAAATGGTATTTGAGAGTCATGGAGGCACACGCGCGAAGGTGATATTAGCGGGTACCTTGGTCCTTGGGGGAAGAGTGACTGAGGTGTGGCACCTCATTGTGCGAATCAGGGGGTGGTTCGGATCAAAAGGTTGTGGAGCCGATGGGCGTTCGGCCAACTGGGATTACATAACATGCTGGGCCGAGGACGGGTTTTACCGCGCTTAGTGCATGTGACTCACATCACAACAAACAGGGGGCATCAAAAATAAAGCCCCACGCCGAGATCCATCGGGACGTCGTCGCTTTGGCAATATGTATAATCATCGAGTCACCTGGTTGCCGACAGGACGATCCGGGAAACGGGTTCAAAATTGATTCGGCTCACTTGGTCACGTTGACTGATGATGCCCGCTATTCTTTCTTCTTCGGGGTTTGGGATTGGGCGCTGCATCCCAGCAACGAGAGGACCCCGGAGAGTCAGGTCCTCCGCATCGGGGCTACGGAGTAGCAGAAAATTCAACTGCTTAGATGACTCGTCCAATTCGAGCCCATGATGTATAAATGGTCTCATCCGCTCGGAACAAAGCCACAAACAAGCGCGTCTAAGCGCCCAAATTGATCCATTTAATCCCTTTGTTCATGTGTCGAAAATTCTGTGATCGCCCAATTCAGGCTGTGTGTAATCTGATCTCGGCGAAGCATAGCCGTGTTTGAACGTTTGACCATCTCTTGGGTGTGTATGACAAAAAGACCCCACAATCTTGGGACGCCTCCATATATTGGCTCTTTTCCACCCTCTCTCTTGTTGTCGTTGTCCTTCCCATCTCATTCGTTGCCTCTGACCGTACCTGATGATGGTCTCACCCGAGGACCCTACTGAACTTACAAATCTTGACCCGAATATAATCGAAACTACCGCAGATGAAAGGGCCGACAAGCTTGGTAAGAAGAAGACCGTCGTACGCCGATATGTTTGATACTCACCTTGGAGGATTTTATAGACGACACAATCCATTCTATAATTAATCCTTTTGAAAAGGCCAAATCGTTTTATACCGACAACAGCGATGTCATTCATGCCACTGTTCAGCTATTTACTGGTGATTCAGCGGCGGGGAAGCTTGTAGATGGCTGGTTGGGCACTATCGACAGAGTGGTCAATGGTCTCGATGAGCTCGCTAAGTCTCAACCCTTTCCATTCGTAGGACGTGAGGTCATCGTTACATCATTTAGAATGTTTGCTGAATTTTCTTTTTTCATAACCAGCCGCGATACTTGTCTTCACGGCCCTGGTGAAATTGGAATCTCAGCGTCGCGAGAACAGCAAGCGAGCACGAGCGCTCCTCTTGCAAATAGCCGATATGCTTTCCGCCTTGTTGCAACTACATTTCGTCAAGGATCCTGAACTCAAGGATGCGGACGGGCAGAGTGTCCAAGGACGCATCCAGGTTCTCATGGAAGACATCAAGAAGGATATTCAGGATTGCGGGAATCTTATCCATACGTACCACAACCATAGTTTGACGAGCAAATTCTTCTTCAGCGGCTCATACGCTGCTCAATTTAACGCTAAAGCAAGCCTCCTTGTGGTATGTATTCGTGCTGCACCCGCCAACATTCACTGAATCAACACCCCTTGAAGAACCGCAAATCTGATATCATTTTCGCTCTTCAAATCCACAACACCGTTAACATAGACGCTATCCGAGCAGAAGTGACGGATACCAACGTAATGCTCAAGGAGCTCATTGCTGTGGTCTCTCACAAATCTGAACGACACATTCGATGCGAGCAAGCGGTGAACGATCTGGGAGGACGAAAGAAAGTCCTTGGGAATGACGAATTACTTACCTCAATGGCGACCATGATCCAGGTGGGAGCAAAGGGGGACGAGAAGACTGTTCAGTCAGTGACCGCCGCACTCCAAGGACCGTTGGGTGCGGGTGCGTCGTTGTCTCGTGATGAAGGTGTTCTCAGCGCACAAGAAAGGCACGAGCTGCGACTACCTTTAGACACCATCCTGGCCCAAAATGCGAAATACTTCTCAAAGAAGCTCGGTGTTCAGGTGGACGTGATTGCCAACCAGTTGGACAAAGTTCGGCAGTCAACCACTCAGATTCTGCATTCAATCGGCGGTGCTTCCTACCAGCGCATTGTAAACCCCGTCGTTCGACGGATATGGAAGGAAATGGTGCGTTGAAACTTTGCGCCCCTGTTTGTCATGGATGTAACTCTATCCTATCAGGGCTGGCATACGAACGTCAAAGCACGGATCTTCGTCATGACTCTACATGATTACTATCAAGACATGTTCTCTAGTTCTTCAGCAGTACCAACTGGCGGCGCTGGTGGGGAAGTTGCAGTGGGTGGTGAGGATGATGCAAAACCCTCTGACCCGTCGGAAGAGGCGGATTGTTTGGATTATACTCCGGATCCTGCTAACAAGTGGTGCCTTCAATTCTTGAATCTACGATATCTGTCGTCGATCATGGAAGCCTTTGACGATGACAGTTCGGGTTTTGTGCGGATCAGCGAGGTCAATGACTTCACAGCTTCGATTCCAAAAGGTTGGAGTTTGCTGCAATGGTTAGCGTACTGGGCACACGGTATGATCTTAGAACTCCTACTCTATTTTTGGCGTTTCCGTCTTACTCCGAGGCTTTGTTACAAGGTTGGCGCGTTGAGGCATCCATTTACGCCCAATTGATGCACGCACTGCTGAATCAGATGTATGAATTAACCAACACCGTACACTTGATGAACTCTCGCATCATCCATGTCTACTTTCATGGTCACTGGGTCCCCAAGCTGGATAGACTTCTTAAGCGCGCGATGTACAGTACCTGGAATGTCACCAGCACTCCGCTAGACGATCTGGTCCTGGTTCAGATGGAGGAGCGGAGGAAAAGATTGATGCCTGCACTACAAAGGCTTTATTTCAACATTGACGATGCGGAGTCTCTGGGGTTGATCAAGGAGCCAGGTAGAATCGAGAAAGTAAGCGTTTATCAATTATGTATCTGATCCTCTCAACTTACTTGTGCCGGCAGGACTTGTTCGCGATTCTTTATCTAGTTCTTCTTCGCCACGCGAGTATGATCAAACTTGGCAAGACTGTCATTCTCGACGATCGTGAATTTACGGAAGCTTCCAAGACCCTGAATTGCATCTTCTCTGCTATCGACGATCGCCTCAGCAATTTGGACGGTAGGAATGATCCCGCTCCCCACCTTCTACCGAGAAGCTTACATGATATTGATGACAATAGAGGCTTTGAAGGGACGTGGCGTCGACCCAGCTCCTTTCATCGCAAGATATGCAGGTGGTGTTGTAAGCCAGTCCACGCTATGTTTATGCCGCACTCTAATTTGCTTTTGATGCAGTACGAATTCCTGTATCAGGGGAATGTTCCCGACAATCTCGGGGGAATCGTCAATGACGACGCTGTCGAAGCCGCGGCCGCAATATTTGAAAAGTCCAATATTGATGTCAAAGATTTGCAGTTCGGCGAATGGCATTTAGATACTTCAGGTTATGAGAAGGTGCCAGAGCCTGAGGCCGAACCTGATCGCGATGACATTACGTCTCCAGTCTTACTGGAAGCACCGGTTCTGGTTCCTGGAGCCAGTGTCAATGTGGAGGCTTACGTCAGACAAGTGGTTTCAAGACTGGAGCATTTGGCGACTCACGAACAGTTCAAATTTGTGAAACGTGAGTGGAGGCGTGTGAATACGTTCTTTCTCGATTTTCCTTTGCTAACGAGCCACTTGCGCAGCGTCTGTCAACATGCTCAAGTCAATAGCTAATGCCGAGTTTGATAGATGGCTGAAGAGCGATGTTCCTCGTACTCTCATTGCGCAGATGGCGGACATGCTAGATACCCTCTTGCATCTCCGACACATGGAAAATCTCGAGCTTGTTACTGATACCGCCGTCACTACCATGTGCCGCGTGCAAGACCTTGTGCGACGTATCGAAAAGGATTTGAGGGATTGCAAGCATCTCATCCGAATGTATCACAAGATCAACGTCTCAAGTAAGCATTCCGTTTGTGCGCTCCTCGGCTGAACCTCAATCATGCGTCGACTCGAATCTCAGGGGAGGAACCGATAACTCTTTACTTCCGCCAACGAGCCGAAGGCCTCCTTCGTCGAAAAAATGATCTGATTGACGCGATGTCAAGATCAGACATCCAAGGCATAGCGCGCTTTCGTGCTCTTGGCTATACAGTAGTCCGACAGGTCAAAGAGATGCGTCAAAGACTCAAATGGGAGTTCTACAGAGACCGTCGAGACACACGAAATGGATATGTGTCGCTCGTTGCGAAACAACTGCAATGCGCGGAGACGAGAGCCATTCGGCATGTTGCTGTATCCATGACTGCAGAAGAAGAAGAGCGGTTAAGGGATCTGTCTGATGATTTGTCTGAAGCCGATTGGGCTTATTACCAGTCACTTGCCAAGGTAAGTGCACCATACAGTCTTTCCAACAATGGGTTCACACGTCTTCCGCTCACATAACAGCTCAAGTACCGACTAACTCGTGCTCATCTGTAAGTGCAAACCACCAAAAATTACTTCATCAACCACTCACTCAGTCTACACCCAGTAATCTGATTTGTTACAATTGCCCAAAGGTATTAATCGTTGGTAAAGCCTACCAATGCCTTTCATGCACATGTGAGTCCGATAGTATCCACCCTACAATATTCCCCTAATAATGGCATTGCCTATCAGCCGTTGTTTTGTGCGAAAAATGCGAGCAGAAGAGCCCTTCTGGAATCTCAGATGCCACTGGGAAAATGCATCTATCTTCCCATCCACTGCTCCAGATCTCCCGGCCCGTCGTTCAAATTACCAAGACTGAGCTGGAAGGCATCGTTCGGATGTACGAACGACTGGCCAATGGCGCACAGGATAGTGATGGATCGGATTCCGATGGTGAGCGTGTTGGTCTTAGGTGCTTCGACATGACTAAATGCTGACATCGATACCGCGTCGGCCCAGTTCAATGGAGTGACGAGGAAAACGATCCGGAATCACACAATGAGGATCTTGATAGTCGTTCCGCATGGTCATTCTCGGCTATAGAGAAGCTGCCTCAGGGTCGCCTCCACTCTCTATCTGTGGCCAGCAGTTCGGTAGTAGAATCGCCCGCCGAGTTAACACGGCAGATGATATGGGAAGACGCCGCGACTAAAGATGAACACATTAGCGACCTCGAAGATGAAGGCTTCTATAAATGTTCGCATTGCCATGAGCTCTATACTGGTGTCCGATTTGTTATGATCAAACAGTATCGAGGTACGACCTTTCCCAATGGGTTATGGGGTAATTCGAAACTGATATGACATATCCAGGCAAATATCTTTGCCCCGACTGTGAACGAGAGCTCTCTGCCCGTCACGAGAACGAACCTTTGCCGGCATATTTACTGCTGCTGCTAAAATGCACGTTGCCGGTGGTTGAAACACCAATACTAAAGGGTGGGGCCTTGGAAGACATACAAAGTTTACAGCCACGAGATGAACGTGCCCAAAATATCGAAGATCAACTTCAGAAAGTTGAAGAAAGACTCAATCTACTCCTGGGTCTGCTGAATGGCCAAAATCGGCCGACACGCGCTTTGATGCCTAATTGAACAGTTACGCTTTCGTTATACGATACATTTAGTTCTTATAATCCTTTGTAATTCCTTTTTAATGGTCATCTGCGCTCTGTATGGACAGGACGTCGGGGTGTGAATTAACACTTGGAACATCTAACGATGATCATTCACGAGACGTGGGACGGCACTGCAACCATGAATGACAGGGATGGCGGGGCTCAAGTAGGGACTTTCTGCCTTTTGGGCGCACAGAACAACGCAAGATCGACACCCAATACAGTCTGAATAAGAAGGAGAAAAAAAAACCAGGTGCCTGAACCGGAAAGTCACGGGGAGCTTCCAAGAATGAATCGGAGACCGAGAAAAAGTTGACCCACGAGGACTGGATGACAGGTATCCAGACGGTGGATGACGAGCAAGACGGGATTTGGGAGCAAATCCTTGACTATCGACAAAATAAACACTGGAAAGGGGAATATTCAGTGTTTGAGGCACTCAGCCTGAGTGCGTCGCACGGCGTCACAATCACTTTGAGCGCGGACACTGTCGGGGGAGAGGAATGTGGGGGTACGATGTTGTAAAATCGACAAGTAGGACTGCATATGTCAGATGCTGTACGGTAGTGCAGAGGCACCCAGTGTGACCGGGCCGCAAGTGGAATTTCTTGTGTGGACATTGGAATGGGCAATTTTCGGAGAAACCTGTTGAAGCCATTTAGCAGAGTCGGGAAGATGCAGCCGACTCTCGTTCATTTGCGAATTTTGATCGCTGACAGGAAGGGGAAGTAAGTAACACATGTCGGCGTTTATCGCTTACATAGATAATATCGCACGGCGACCGCGAGGTACTGGTTAAATGCCCAAGGCAACTTCCAAGGAAACAGAATTGCATATGTTGAATTCGAGATGCGTCAGCTAGAACCTCAAGCACCTTAGCCGGGACCTCGATGACCAATCGGTGATGCTCGCGACTGTTGCATGGTTCAATAAAGTGCAAGGAAACCAAATTGATAACAAGTCCAGCAATTATGTAAGAGCGTGAGGAAGACCACGCCATGAATCGCATGTCGTAGATTGACACTCGACTCGGATCGAGTCACCATCTTCAAGTTTCAAATCATCACGTATGTTTTCGAACCTTGCAGCAGAGGTTCATGAGAAGTCCATTGGAATCAAACGTGAGCTTGCATAGGCAGGATATCAGCCTCTATGGATAGAGAGCTTGCGGGGGGTTGGCGCTTCGGGACTGCGCACGTTACCGCAACTGGCAATTCTCACATTACGTAAACGGCAGTCCCGCAAGTATTACTTACGTGGTTTCCCCATAGGCCAGATATAGTTTCGACTTGCTGGCTTTCATCCATCCGACTTTAAATCAAGGCGGTTCGATATTCCGACGATGCGTTCGGCCTTGCGTTACACGAGACCTGCGTTGTACTTCCGGAACACTGATGGCACTCGACACAGGAATAGAGCCACTTCTCTGGGACTATCTTCCATGTCGATCATGAGACTTTTTCGCCACTGTTTACAGCGTCTATCATCTTTATAACAACTGTGTTCATGAGTTTTTGGTGCGAACTGGGTTCTACTTTAGTAAAGGCTGGGATCTGCCGGGATCCTGCCTAGAACTAGGTAATGGGTCGCCGAAACCCCACACCCCGGATTTTAGTTTGCATTCGGAGTTTTGCTACGCTTCAGAGCCTGGGAGAACATGTGCGATCAACTTGCTTGGGGTTTTGAACAATTGACCCGCTTCAACCATGATGACTAACCCCGCGTAGTCTAGATGCTGCGCCGATTCAGCGAAAAAGCCTTATGAAGTTCTTGCAGCAAGGTCAATTGTCCGTGGAAACATTTTCACGAAAAGCTTATCTGCGGAAGGATTTCACCGTGGTTCGGAAGCCCTCCTGATGCGACCTTCAAAGTATTCCATGTGGATGGGCGTGGATTCTATGATCTGAATGACTTCATTGTGCTATGGGTGACCAATACAGGCTGCGAACCATTTGCGCCTGAATAATGACAAAGAGACTGTTGCGGTAACTCCGAATGGACATAACGGACGTTTCACTAATCTCATTCATTTCAGTTGGTCTTTCATATATGACTCGTATCTCTCGTTTGTTTCTCCTGCTTCAACCCGCATTTTTTAGCTAGTTATCGTGCATTTAAGCTGTTGACCGGTAAAGACGGTTAACAGAGATTGCAGGGGACTCCTTGCTATATTAGCCCCCAGTAGCCTGAGCCATTTTCCCACCTCTCATCTGTCACTGTACTCCTCACTTTTGGGCTTTGGTTACCCTCAATGGCCTCGCCTCAGAAAGCCATTACGGATCTTGACGCGAATGCGGTCGCAACCTCTGCAGACCAAAGGGCGGACAAACTTGGTATGAAACAGATCATGCCTGTACGGACATGTTTGGTAATCATGGAGAATTTCGTAGATGATACAATCCATCTTATCACTGATCCTTTCGAGAAAGCGAAATCATTTTATAGCAAAAACAGCGATACGATTCACGCCACTATTCAGCTGTTTACTGGCGGTTCAACGACGGGCAAGATTATTGATGGATGGTTAGGCACTGTCGACAGAGTAGTTAATGGACTCGACGAGCTCGCCAAGTCTTCACCCTTTCCATTTATAGGACGTGAGATTGTTGTCACATAGTTTGGGACCTCCGCTGAAGTCACTTTTATCACCAGCCGCAATACTTCTCCTTTCAGCAGTTGTAAAGCTGGAAACTCAACGTCGAGAGAATAGCAGGCGAACACGGGCCCTCATCTTGCAAATGGCGGATATGCTTTCCGCTTTGTTGCAACTTCATTTCGTTCAGGATCCTGAACTTGAGGATGCTAAGGGACAGAGCGTCCAAGGACGCATCCAGGCTCTGATGGAAGATATCAAGAAAGATATTCAAGATTGTGGAAATCTAATCGACACGTACCACAAGCACAGTTTGACGAGCAAATTCTTCTTCAGCGGTTCATACGCTACCAAATTTAGTGCCAAGGCAAGCAGCCTCGTGGTAAGTTGTACGCCCGCATCCTCACCATCATTAACTAAACCACACGCATTTGGCGAAGAACCGCAAATCCGATATCATCTTCGCTCTTCAAATCCACAATACCGTCAACATCGATGCTATCCGAGCAGAAGTGACGGACACCAATGCAATGCTTAAGAAGCTCATCGACGTAGTCTCTCACAAATCTGAATGGCACATTCGGTATGAACAAGCGATGAATGATTTCGGAGGACGGAAGAAAGTCCTTGGGAATGACGGATTACTTACATCGATGGCGACCATGATCCAGGTGGGGATGACAAAGGACGAAATGACTGCTCAAACTGCAAATGTCGCAGGTCGAGAGATGCTTGGTGGTGTCAGTGTTCTCAGCGCACGAGAAATGCACGAGCTGCGTCTGCCACTTGATGCCATTCTGGCCCAGAATGCGGGATATTTCTCAAAGAAGCTCGACGCTCAGATGGAGGCAATCTCCAATCAATTGGATAAGGTTCAGCACTCCACCACTCAGATTTTGCGTACAATCACGGGTGGTGCCTATGAGCGCATTGTGCATCCTATTATTCGACACATATGGAAGGAAATGGTCCGTCAAAATCATGAACTTTTATTTGTCGTGCGTCTCACTCTTGCACACAAGGGCTGGCATGCGAATGTCAAAGCACGGACATTCGTCATGACTCTGCATGATTACTTTCTGGACATGTTCGCTCACACTTTAGGGGCATCAATCATCGGTGTTGGGGGGAATTTCTCGATGGCTAACCAAATTGATTTAACTGGAGGCGATGCTGAAACCTCTGTTGATGCGTCGACGGGGACAACTTGTTTGGATGGTGCTTCAGATCTCGCTGACAAGTGGTGCCTTCAATTTTTGAATCCCCGATACGTGACCTCAATCATGGAAGCCTTTGATGATGATAGTTCGGGTTATGTGCGGGTCAGCAAGGTTAATGACTTCACAAATTCGATTCCGAAGGGTTGGAGTTTGCTACAGTGGTTAGCATACTGGGCACGCGGTAGGATCGTTCCCACCTCATTTGTGGTTTTTTTGTCTCACGCTGAGCCTCTACTACAAGGATGGCGCGTTGAGACATCCATTTATGCTCAACTGATTCACGCACTGTTGAGTCAGATGCGTGGGCTTGCGAACACTGCACACGTAGCGAACTCCCGCATCATCCAGGGTTACTTTCATGGCCGCTGGGTCCTCGAGCTGAACAGACTTGTCAAGTGCACAATGTTCAAGAACCGGGACTTCACCAACACTCCTCTAGATGATCTGATCAAGGCTCGGATCGAGGAGAAGAGGGAAAGATTGGTTCCTGCACTGCAGAGGCTTTACTTCGACCTCGACGATGTGGAGTCTTTGGAGTTGATTAAGGAGCCAGGTAGGATCGAGAAAGTAAGTATTTGGAGGCAATATATCTGAGCCTCTCAATTTACTTGTGCCGGCAGGATTTGTTCGCGATTCTTTATCTAGTTCTTCTTCGCCATGCGAGTATGATGAAACTTGCCAAGACTGTCATCCTAGATGATCGTGAATTTACGGAGGCTTCTACAACCCTTAGTTGCATCTTCGATGCTATCCACGTTCGCCTCAGCGATTTAGAAGGTAGGAATAATTCCGTACCCTCCATTTATGGATGCTTGCTCAACATTTGGTGGAAATAGAATCACAGAAGGGACATGGCATGGATGCAGCTCATTTCATCGCGAGATACGCGGGTGGTATCGTAAGCCAGTCCACGCCTTCTATACGCCAGATTCTGACTTGCGTTTGGTGCAGTACGAGTTTTTATATCAGAAGAATGTTCCCGACAATCTCGGGGGAATCGTGAACGATGACGCCGTTGAAGGCGTGGCCGCAATCTTGGAAAAGTCGAGTATTGATGTCAAAGACTTGCGGTTTGGCCCTTGGCATTTAGATACTTCAGGTTACGAGGAAGAGCCCGAGCCAGAGATTGAACAAGTCCAGGATGAAACCATGCCTCCACTCGCTCCAGGATCGCCCGTTCTCATTCGTAGGGCTAGCATCAGCGGAGAGGCCTACGTCAGACAAGTGATATCTCAGCTGGAGCTTCTGACAGCTGATGAACGCTTCAAATTTGTGAAACGTGAGTCGGGACGTACGCTAGTACCCTCTCCCAATCCTCTTATGACAAACTACTTGCACAGCGTCTGTCAGCATGCTCAGGTCAATAGCTGATGCCGAGTATGAGAGATGGCTGAAAACCGATATTCCTCGGGCCCTCATTGCGCAAATGGCGGACGTGCTGCATACCCTCCTACAACTTCGGCACATGGATAATCTTGAGCTTGTTACCGATTGCGGCGTCACTAATATTAGCCGAACGCAAGACGTTGTGCGACACATTGAAAAGGACTTGAAGGATTGCGGGTACCTTATCCGAATGTATCACAAGACCAACGTTTCAAGTAAGCCTTCCGTTAGTATCCCCCTGGTCGAACCTCAATCATGCGTCGTCTTGAATTTCAGGGGAGAACGCGATGGCTATTTATCTTCAACAACGAGCCGAACGTCTCCTTCTTCGAAAGAATGATCTAATTGCTGCGATGTCAATATCATACATGAAAAGTCTAGAGCGCTTTCGCGCTCTTGGCCGCACTATTGTCCAACGGATCCGAGAAAAGCGTCAAAGACTTAGATGGGAATTTTACAGAAACCGCCGCGATGTGCGAAATGAATATGTATCTCTCGTTGCGAAGCAACTGCAATGTGCGGAGACGAGAGCAATTTGGCATGTTGGTATATCCCTAACTCCAGAAGAAGAGGAGCGGTTAAAAGATTTGTCTGACAATTTGTCGGATGCCGATTGGGCTTATTATCAGTCACTTGCCAGAGTAGGTGTGCATACAATCTTCCCAACAGCGAGCTCACCAGTCTTCTCGCCATCCAACAGTTAAAGTACCGACTAACTCGTGCTCATCTGTAAGTAAAACCCGCCAAGAATCGCCCTACTCACTTCTCACTCAATCCAGTAATCTGGTTTGTTGCAACTGTGGAAAAATCCCTGTCATCGGTAAAGCCTACCAATGCATTTTATGCACATGTGAGTCCAATAACATCCGCTCGGAAAAATCACCTTAACGATGACATTACTTCAACAGCTGTTAGCTTCTGCGAAGAATGCGAACGGACGACCCCTTCTGGGATTCAAGATGCCATTGGGAAACCGCACTTATCCTCCCATCCGCTGCTTCAGATTTCCCGACCCGTTGTTCAAATAAGTAACACCGAGCTAGAAGATATTACTCGGATGTATGAACGGCTCGTCCATTGCAAGCAGGATAGTGATGAGTCAGATTCGGATGGTGAGCGTTTCGACCTACTAGATGCCTCTACATGGTCAAATGCTGACATCGACACCGTGTCCGCTAGCGCAATGGAGCGATGGGGACGCTGATCTAGAATCGAGCGATGAGGATCTCGCTGGTGTCCACTTCCAATCCACGAGTAGTTCGATCAGAGAGTCACCCCTCGAGCTGGCACGACAGAAAACATGGGAATTCGCCGCGATGAAGGTTAAGCTGGAGCACGCTGTCAATGACCATAAAGGCGAAGGCCTCAGCCCACGATGCATCAGGGAACTGGGCTACAAATGTTCACATTGTCACAAGGGCTATACTGGTGTCCGGTTTATTTTGGTGAGCCGCTATCGAGGTGCGATCCTGCCCGTGTATTCATGAGGCAACCAGAGGCTGACGTGACACCCAGGTAAACATCTTTGCCCCAAGTGTGAACAAGAGCTCTCTGCACGTTACGAGAACGATCCCTTACCCGCACATTTGCTGCTCCTGCTAAAATACACGTTGCCGGGGGTCGAAACACCCACACCAACCGTTGTCGGCGCCTTAGGAGGAGACCACGATCTACAGCAAGATGAACGTGTCCAAGCTCTCGAGGATAAGCTTGGTAGGGTGGAAGAGAAACTCAATTTGCTCCTAAGTCTGCTGAACGCCGAAAATCGGCCGACATGGGCTCTGATGACAGATTGAGACAATGGGTAGCAGCGCTACATAAAAATGGCGTTTTTACGCTTCGACAATTCATTTCACTTACAAAACTCATCTCACTGCATGGACGGGAAATCGCGGCATGGATTGACAGTATACTGGGCATATCCAACAATGATCATTCACAAGGACGAGAAAGGCGCTTCAATCATGAGTGAGCATCGTAGGAATATGGGAAGGTTGAATTGGAGGGAACCCTGATATTTTAGCATGGCCGCCCGGCCGAATTGTGACTCAATATTTGAGCGTTGAGGAAATATCAGCATAGTAAGGCAACCAATGTCACCTCTCCCTTTGAGTATGTACGGCGGGACAAGATGGACGCCCAGGACGCCACCGTGCAAGGCGGTCAAAGAAATAAAAATGGACTGGGGGATGAGACAGAAGGGCCGTAACGCAGAATAAGTATTCAAAGGGATATCAGCGGAGATGGGTTCGAGGCAAGGCACAGTATTTTCATGTAGCAGTTATTTCTTGACGCCTGTAGAGTAGCGGAAAGGCGCAGGGGACAGGGTTACAGGTATTCTAGGCAGTCAATGACGAGCGAAATAAGACTTGGGGAACTAGACGAGAGCCAAATCCCCCCCTATCCACAAAAATAATAGAGAAAGCATATTTGGTGAAGGAAATCAGCTGCCCTTGTGGTACGTTGGAAGTGATTCGCGCATTGGAGGTGCGGGGTACGACGCATAAATTACATTCACCTGGGGAACTATTGAGCGTGGTTTGAGGCTAAATACCTTCAGCGAAGAGCGGGAAGCAGGGCGCTAGGCAGGACTCTATAGCCTAGTTCTATAGGCATTGCACTGACCCAAAAGGCGTAGCATCGACGGGGGGCGTTATGTCGGGCGCTGGGAAGCAGCGCAGAGGTGCGTTTAATACTGAAAAGCACAACATATGTCTCTTTTTCCCGCGAAAGCTACAGGGGGATCCATAAAAGAAAAGGCCGTGTCGGGGTCGTTCTGCCCCGGCAACCCACTGAGCCATCACAATAGGAGATATGTGAGATAGCCGCAATGAACCACCACGAAGACGAAGGCTTCT
Organism: Cantharellus anzutake; assembly: GCF_015039405.1. Lineage (NCBI taxonomy): Eukaryota > Fungi > Basidiomycota > Agaricomycetes > Cantharellales > Hydnaceae > Cantharellus > Cantharellus anzutake. Next base: position 1,826,250 of record NW_024066955.1, read on the forward strand.
GTCTCAAATGCTCGTATTGCCATAAGAAGTATGCCGGTCTCCAGTTTGTTGTGATTAAACCATATCGAGGTTGGCCTTCGCTCGTGCACTTGTGGGGTAATTTGAAACTGATAAGGGCATACCCAAGCAAGCAACTTCGCCCGAACTGTTAACAGGAGCTCTCTGGCCAAGAATGAACCCTTACCGGCATGCTTGCCGCTATCGCCAAAATGCGTGTTGCCAGAGGTAGAGACTTCAAAACCAAAGGCCGCCAGCGACTCCGAAGAGGCTTGTGATTCCCAATAGCAGAGTGGAAATGTCCAGGTTCTCAACAGTAAGCCCGGTGGAGTAGAAGGAGAGCTCAAACTGCTCCTGAACGCCAAAAAATCGGACAACACACACTCTGATGTCCCATTGAGACAATGAGTATCCTGGAATTCATATATCTGGCTGTGCCAACGGCGCATCCAAAACGAACCTTTTCTCTATTGGTTACACACAATTGATTCCCTTGTCGCAATCGAACAACATAATAATTTGTCCGCGCGTTGTTGGGAGCTTATGTTACTCGTCTTCATCTCCCGCTGCTCCGGCGCGCGGGCGCCAAGAGCCTTACGCGTGATGCCTTCACATTAGCCCGTTGACTTCTCCGAGGCACTTGGACATTTGAACAACCAACCACGACGGGCCCGCGCGCAGCTCAACTGTTGCCCCGTGTTGTACTTTATTTGCTGACCAAGCAGCATCACGGCGTGGGATTACAACGGCGTCAACAACGACATCAGAAACTCGCGCGCGTGAATCTGAAATCAAGTGCTTTTGTCCTCGAGGCCGGGATGGCAGTGAATCTGACAACAAAGGCAACCCGCTCAAATTCCTACTTGATTGACTGGCAATTTTCCGCAGGAATTATATTTTTGTTCAAGTGTGACGATCATGAGACTATATAAACCTCGCATGGCTGCTTCAAGGCATACCCAGTAATCCTGGTGGTTTCCTCCTCAAGACCTGGTGTCTTCATATTTACGTTTAAAGAATACACATCTAGACCCGGCCCCCCCTTCCACGGTTAGTGGCTTACGAATATCGTACGTTCGGCTTGGTTCTGGAACCCCTTTCTGATAATCGTGACTCGCTCGCTATTACCGGCAACAGCTAACTTCGCCCAACTAAAAAAGGCTTGGACTCTTTACGACTTATTACGGCTTCTCTCCTCGTCCTTCATTCTTTCTTCTGGACCACCCATTTGCTCCCCTCTCACTCTCTTACAACGATGTACTTCCGTGACGGTCATACCAAGCGGTTTCCAGACTACCTCATCTTAAGAACGCCGAAGTCGGTTTTGAACTTTGTCTTCAGAGGAGTATCAAGAAACGTTCTCCGGCACATCCATCATTTACGAATACAATTTGACTTCAACTACGACGCCTGTGATTATGAACACGAGATATGGTCGATAGCGATTGGAATCGTTCTTCGGATCCTCCCGGAGCTCAAAGATCTCGTCTTGCTCTGGAGCGGTGCTCCCTCCCGTGTATTCAGAGGTGTACCGTTTCAACTGGAAGCACTCACAAGTACTGTGGAGGTGGACGAGGAAGCGCTCTTATTCTTGCATTCTCAGCCACAACTACGTCTTGTCGAGCTTCCTCATTGGCGAACTGTTGAATTCACCAATCCTTCATTTTCCCACCGCAAATGTCGCTACCCCATTTCCTTTGGCCGGAAAATCCTCCGATCCTCATACCCTTTGATCAACCCACAATCATATCCGCTTTCGCTCTTTTCGGACGAAACGTTCCTTCCCAACCTGTGTGAGCTCAGCGTCCCCCCGTTGACCGCGCAGATGCTGGTTCCTGGGCGACCCGTGCGTTCTGTTGATATCAGACTCACTCGAGGAGAGCGAGTCAGAAACTGGGACGCCCTAACGCGCGCGTTTAGCCAGTCAACGTGTCCCATGGATGATCTTGCAATTGCGACCCTGGACGAGTTTTCATTTGAAATGTTGGATAGCCTGAGATGGTTGCCGAGTTTGATGACGCTTTATGTGCGTGTGTTGGCCCCTGCACGCGTGGACTCGGTAAGTCGGACTATCGTATCATTTTTCTTCCTACTTTCTCGCCACCCCTGAACCTATTCATACTGATGTGAGCGCTTTTTTCATTTTACTTTTCGCATGAAAATAGGACGTGCTCGAGTGGTCCCTCTGGGCGCCCTACTTCACTCCCCTCCCCTACCTTGAGAGTCTCAAAGTGGAGTTTGATGCGCGTCACCTTACCCGGGTTCATCCTCAGTGGCCGGTGCCAACTCTCAAGTGCATCCGGTCCTGGCACCGAACGTGTCCTGATCTTGCGTCGGTTTACGTGGGCCTTTACGCGGGTGATGCCCTTGTTCTCTGGGAGAGGACTCCAGAGATGCCCATGCGGACTGGAAGCAGTGGGTCGAACGACAGTCCCAACGCAGGGCTCGGCGAGACTTGGCCTGCTGTCCAAACCTCGGTCGAAGAAGTCCAGGGCGTTTAGCAAGGCCGTGGTATGATCGGCCGTTTTGGGACGAGACTGTTCCATTGAGGCAGATCTGTGATGAAGCTATCTACGTTCAGTGGATCTGGAAAATGACGACTTGACCCTTTAGTCGTTGCAGAAATAGTGTAACGGATTTCGGACCTCGTGTGTTTCTGTGACATCATCGCGATTCTCGTTCGCTCCCTTGCTGATCATGACAGAACTTATTGTACTGGCAATGTGTAGTTAATCGCGTAGCCCCTCTCCCTTACTTTGTTCGCTTTTATGCCACATGGATTTATCTCAAGTCGAGGATCAAATGAAAATTGTCCCTTCCGATGCAAAAAAGCAGTGATGCTCATTTTGGGTTGCTTTGCGCAAAGTATTGAAATTCCAAGTATCCAACATCATGCCCGCCCCATGCCTCATGGGGAGTTGTCAGCGAACTTCAAACCCTTCTCAATGTTCTTCTTGAGTTCTGGGAGTGCATTCTCGATGAGTTTCTGCTCCGCAGGCGAGATGGAACCCAGTGGGTGAATTTTGGTGATGCCTTCGGGCTAGTTATGAAGATAGAGAAGATTTTAGAGCAATCTAGTGGTGCGAGTGATTTCACTTACACCCAGCTCGACGTTGCTAGAGAAGAAGCTGACACCCTGGTCTTTGAACAAAGGAGATTCGGTGAAGGTTGGGGTGATGACACCTTTCTCGCCATTGAGGGCCCTAAGGAGCGCATGAGTGAACTTGGCCGCCGCTGGAGGATCGCCGACCAGTGGTTGTAATTGAAAAGGCGTATGGATCGCTCATGAGAAAGCGTTAACCAATTTCAAAATTCATCAAGACACACCATAAGCCATGGAGAGCGTGGCGCTACCGGCCCCATCCTTAGCCTTAACAACTTCATCACCGCCAAATTGAATTCGATGCACGAGGCTAGACCAGTCTTCGGAATCCTGGCTAAGGGCTTTGCCCACGGGAGACTGAGAAAGGAGTGGAACAATTGTAACCCCAGAATGTCCACCGACGACAGTAACAGGTGTCTCCACTGGATCCGTACCCCTGACACTAGAAAGGAAGCGCGAGGCACGGACAACATCTAGGGTCGTGATACCATAGAGCCTGTTGGACTGGTAATTACCCGCCTTTTTGAAGACCTCTGAAACGATTGGAACAGTCGAATTCACAGGATCTGGAGAAAACTGTAATTTCGCCTGTCCCTCATATATAAATCCCACGCTTACTGGAAATAACGAGGACGTGGGCGTCGGGAGAATGCTCAGAAATAGACTTGGCGAGGTCCCGAACGATTGAAGCATTGGTGTTGAATAGGTCATCGCGGGTCATACCAGGCTTCCGGGGGACACCGGCAGGGATGAGAATGATCTTAGACCCATCGAGGGCCTGAGCGACCTGATCCTGGGCGAAGCCCTGGACATCGCTTTGGGTGTCAATGTGACTGACATCGGCAGCCACACCGGGAGCACCGCGGATATCGTACAGACTCAACGCTGAGACGAGAGGGTCCGCCTTAAGAAGTAGAGACAGCGGCTGCCCAATACCACCTACGTCAAACAGCAGGAGAAAAAAGCCAAGGTGAGATAACGATGGTCAATTAAACCCCGAAATAAATCTGGCACGTACCCCCGGCACCCAGGACAGCGACTTTTGTCTGACGAATTGGGGTTGTAGAGAATGATCGCAAAAGCGAGCGAGAGTGAATAATACTCTGGCGAGCTAGTAACATTGTGTGTGCCTGCAAAGGGGAGCAAAAATTGCCGGATTCGGTTGTTTCCTCTATATGTGAACTCGTGATGGGAAAACTTTCGGCCGAAGTGTCTTCATTTACCCAAAGCTGCAGCCTGCTGCAGCGCCATTTGATAGTACTTGAGCTAACTGGCGCACACCATACGACTGTTTTGGAATTGGGATCATTTCCAGTCCGGTGCGCCCATCCACTTGCGATCAATAGTCGAGTCCGTATCACTCGATGGCCCATCATCGCACCGTTGGACCGCCTTTAGTCCCGGACACACGCATTTTTTGCTCCCTTGCCACCCTTCCTGAGCCACCACCCGCGACAATTGTGGTCCTTCAGAGACCAAGACGTACTATTGCTACACCTTCCTCATCAAGCAGCCAACGGTGTTTTTATTGGTCAAATGATTCCCAAAACCGCTCGCCAAGCGAGCACCGCGACGGGCAAGTCCTTTGATCTATTATCTCCCTGGATCTTGTAGGATGGGCAGCACCTGTCCATGGATGCGTAAAGTATTTATTGCGCTCAACTTAGGACGATATTAGAACAAGCTCGAAATCGACATCTCGCATCGATGTCCGTCCTTGACTGTACGGCTCAACTGAAAAGGAAATATGATGTGGGCAAAAACTACAGTTTGTGTCGCGGAACAATTCCAATGCAATCATGTATGCAATGTCCGATCTGATGGCAAGTTTATGTAAGGTAGTAACGGTAGGCGAGGATGATGCCAAAGAGAGCAATTAAGAAGAGGAAGAGGTTTGCGCTATAAAGCAGATAACTGGCTTATTAGTCGATTGAAATTCTTTTAATCAAGCGTACTTGCTTTGTGGGACTCTTTGCGGGACCCTCTTCGAGGCGTCCGCATACAGGACCCCAATTCTTTCCGGAAAGATTCAGTGTGAGGCGGAGATGAAGCGAGAACGCAGCACGCGAATGTCACTCACGTCAAAATCACCGACATACAAACCCTTCAACAAGTCGCGTGCTTCGTCCGAGTGTCCAACATCCTCGAATGCCTCTGTGGCGTCTTTACCTACAGATATGCCAGGCCTATGAGGAAGAACAACACGTCCAAGTAAAAATAACCAGGGACTGACCAGCTTCAGCGAGGATAACCTCGTCGCCGCCAGGATGCTGCGACGCATATCACGAGGAAATATTGAGAGCGTGACCCCCAGTAGTAGGAAAAGTTACACACCTCGTCCAGAAATTGGGTAGCATCATATACTGAAATTCCAACGTAACGCTATTTGGCCTGACCTGTAAACGAGACTCTGACGAACCTTTGCCACTGATAACGACGTAAAGACTCTCGCGCGTACTGTGAATCTTGAGGGTTTTGAGGCTGATGAACTTTGTGGGTGGATCCGTCATTTTTGATGCTGGGAACAGCATAAGGAGAGTCGGTGTAAGCTGTTTGGCCTTAGAAAGGGGATCGCTGAATGGAACCACTGGATATTCAGCCCTTCACCGAATGACGCTCGATGACCTCGTGGAACTATTATACGCCCTTCGAAGTGATGATGCAATCGATTGAGTGGAATGCACAAGGTTTGGAATGATGGGATGCTGTTTGAGGGCTACAGCCAAACTGCCAGATCGTGCGAAGTTTGCATGGTCTTAGCCATCCAAATCGCCACGTTCCAACTCCCTTCAGCATGCATCAACACGTCTGCCTGTAGCTAGTATCCGGAAGTGCAACGTGCCTTGTAGCCTTTCCAGTATTTTTTATCGCCTTGCGCTCGATTTCTGCAGATCATTATCTCCTGACTTATTGTCTCCGTGATCTTGTCACCTGCTTCATCCATTGCTATCCGGCAGGATTAGATGCTGCGATAGGGACCAGGTTCTAGTGGATGTTACACAACGCCTGTGCATCTTATTGGTTTTGCCTAAAAGTTGTACTTTGCTTTGAATAATGCGCTGACAACGTCCTTCACCTGGTGTTACTTGAGTGGCGGTCGAGTTTTGGAATTATGGAATGAGCCACCGAAAAATAATATACTTGTCACGGGTTCATGAATTATATGTCTGACTTGTCTGACTTGATCGACATACTCAAGTCCGGATTCAAATTTTGTATTACAAATGTAGAAGTCACGCTCTGCTTTCAATACAAAAGTCACATGCTACACGGGGATAAACCCAAGTCCGGGTTTAGGCATTTGCCGGAGTCTGGGGCCCATGCGAGGTTCCCATGCAGAAAGGAAAAATCTAGACATGTAAACCGGTTACTTTGGTATGAGGTCGGCACCCAAGCCGGTGTTGGGTGTAACCACTTATATATTACTTCGCATGTAACAAGAATGTTGGGTGTTGCGGTTCAGATGGTGGAGAGTTAACTTTTCATTTTGAAGCCATGGGTTCGATTCCCACTAGGGGTAAATCTTGTTTGCTTGTTTTTTTTGGTTTTTGCATTCCCATCTGGTTGCAGTGGGAATTTTTTATGCACAATGCCAGTAAATTAGGACATCGGAAAGGGATGGAACCGAATCCATGCCTTCATATAAGTATTCTGGCCCAGGTTGGAATACAAACAAAAAGATGTACACAGTGGGAATCGAACCCGTGGCTTCAAAATGAAAACCCCAAGTTAACTCTCCACCATCTGAACCACAACACCCAACATTCTTGTTACATGCGAAGTAATATATAAGTGGTTACATCCAACACCGGCTTGGGTGCCGACCTCATACCAAAGTAACCGGTTTACATGTCTAGATTTTTCCTTTCTGCATGGGAACCTCGCATGGGCCCCAGACTCCGGCAAATGCCTAAACCCGGACTTGGGTTTATCCCCGTGTAGCATGTGACTTTTGTATTGAAAGCAGAGCGTGACTTCTACATTTGTAATACAAAATTTGAATCCGGACTTGAGTATGTCGATCAAGTCAGACAAATAAACGAATAAACGAATAAATTCGGCCAACTCCGCTACAAAGCAGCTAAGGTAAGACATACAAGCCGACCTCGTTGGTCCGTAACAACGCATAGAAAACACAGTGAAAACCAACACACTCCGACCAATTTCTTAACTACTTTCCTAACTTTCGACGGCCCTTAACCATCTCCCCCCAAACCCAAAATAAAACCCCAAATTCTCCCTGCCAAATGAATGAACCCGGAATGCCACACATGTCCCATAGCGGATGCGCAACGCGAGGACAAAGCCGGAAAGCGACGATGGATGAAAGGGATGTGTCCTAAATACCACAAATTCGCTCCATGAGGCCAAAAATGAGAGTCGTGAGAAGAACATTGAGGGGAAAACAAAACTGGAATGAAGTCGATGATTGCCCTTTGCAATGCCTCGGAAGCTTTGTCTTCCAGTAACTCCTTGGTTCTAGAACAGAGCCCTGACACTGCGGATATGCGAAAACTTCGGAACACTGGGCATTCGGAAAACAAATGGTGCATGGACTCTGCGGAAATGCAACCCAATCTACACTGCGCTGATGCAACCAACCCTCTTGCATGCAGAAGAGCGCGAGTTGGAAGCTGCCCCGAACGGGCATACAGTTGAACACATGCTGAAAAACCCGCACTCGTTCGTTCATATGGGAAAGAAGGGCTCGTCATTGCCTGAAAACCAGGCATTCGCTGGTGTGAAGTCCAGAATAAGTGCCTCGCTGACTTCTCAGACCACTGAGAAGATGCAAAGGATAACACATTATTCTCGATGAAACCCAGGAAAGGACGCCAAAGAGAAAAGGCATCCATGGTGAAAGTCGGCAATGGAGCCAACGGAACGATTGAAGGACGAGAGTGTGCGAGAGAAGCAGCATGATCAGCAGCGCGGTTTAAGACTGAGGGCATGTCCACGGCCTGAGTGTGAGCTTTAACATGATCGAAATGAATGCCGTTTAGCCGAGTCAAAATGTCCTTGAACCAACGGTAATACGAACGTGCATTCTTGTATGCCCAGAAGTTTGGAGGGAGAGAGTGTGAACGAATATCCTCTGTGAGCCGAACAGATTGTAGATGATCTGAGTAAACGTGCGAAGGCCCGACACCAAGTGCTGAAATGAGCAGGCCAGCGGAGATGAGAGCCAGAACCTCCCCTGAATGCTGGAAGCATTGACCCCAACAATTCTCAAGGACACAGGATGAGGCCCAACCACCGCAGATGTTACTGAACCTGCAACCTCTCGACAGGAACCATCCGTTGCCCACATAACAGGATCCAAAGGAATAGGATCCAACAACGCTTCCAATCTAGCCAAGGCCACAATACTGTTCTCTGCAAGGAGTTGTCGTTCTTGAGTAGGCAGGGAGAGAGAGACCGGACCTGACACCAAGTCGGACAATGACAAAAGTCCGAGCCAATGGCACATAACCCGATAATTGTAGAACTGTGGTGAAGGGAACTGGAATGGGTTAGGAAGGGAAGTGCCAAAAGAGGGAGGGGAACAATTCTGCACAGGTGGATGACTCCAAGATCCCCAAGCCCCAAGGAAAGCGTGAGATGTCCCTCGATAGCAGCGAACAATCGATGAATGCGGTGCCCGTGACGACTTCTTAGCCAGGTGGGAAAGTGATACATGACCGTCCAAGATATCGGACTGGTCCATGTGTCGGATGTGGAGGTCAAGTTGGCGGAGACAGTCATGAGCCACAGTAAAAAGAAAAGGTAAAGAACGCCGATGACGGAGAAAAGACAAACGTAACCCAACTGAATCAAAAGGGAAAATACAAGGCAGAACAGAACACTCCCAATCCGCCAAAGATATGAGAGACATATGTCTGAAAATCAGAAGATGGTGGTTCAAATCACGGAGTAGTCCAGCCAGAGCAAGAGAAGCATTGAGATGTGGAATGGACGTGAAACCGAAGCCATAGTGATTCGAGGGGAGAGAAAGCACTTGAGTGGAAGGGGAAAATGGGAAAGGAAGATAAGAGTGGACGAGAGACGCGATTTGTGACTGAAGGGATGAGGCATGCGACGGGGAGACTGGATGCAAGGCCAAATGAGCCCGAACTTTTGATATCAATAGTTGGTTAACAATTTTCCGGATCACTGTGATAGGGAAACGTTGATAGGATTTCGGAATGATAAAAGATGAAATCAAAGATGATAAATGATTGAACTGTGAGTTTGGGTCATTAATGGATACACGGAGGAAATGAATATGATCACGACGAACTGGGACCTGGACCATTGGGACTAGAGGAGATGAAGGGCAAGAAAGTGAAATTGTTGGCATAGAGATGGAATCGGCCTTGAAGGAACTCGAATTGAGCACAACGACCTCCGATTTTTCCCAAGCCGTTAACCAACCATAAGCCAGTTGGAAACGTTCCATAAGTAGACACATTGAGCGGATGGAAGAGATGGAAGATGCAAAAAGGAGGGAGTCATCCGTCGCCTCCACCATAGAGATTCTAATAGACAATGAATCAGCATGACGATGGGGGTCAGCATTGCGCGCCTTAATAGACGAAATCTTGACCCCGTGCTCCTCTGACAACCAACGATGACCTAGACTAGTTGTAAGGGCCGACTTGAAAGGAGATAGCGAGCCACCCTGTTTTGTTACCCCGTTAATGATGATTGGCGGAGTATCGCCATAAGCGGTGCGAAGAGAGCAGCGAACATCGAGCTGGGATGACTGGTCCAGATTGATTATGCTCTCAGGCAGCCCGTAGGCTAGGATGGCATCATGAAAACCCGTGGGGGAAAGGAAATCGAAGCCCTTCTGTTGGTCGCGCTTCAGAATAAAGAGGGGTGTAGACGTACGGTTGGACCAGGCCTCAACTTGGGCAAGGAAGCTGGTCATGTCTCTACCCTGAACACCCTGCTGAGTTGCGACTTGAGTTTCGGGAATGAGCTGAACCTTGACATTGTACAAATTTAATTGTAAGCTCAGCCAGGCAAAAGGAAGATTGGCAAGAAGATTTGAGAACATGATTCCTCGTTTATTCTGGAGCTGTGTAGTGAGCCCCCGTTTGTGAAGCGTAACCAGGACTGTATCCCTGAGAAAAGCTGGAATGAAGGAATGAGTGATTTGGAAATTTAGGAGGGATTGCACCAGGGATAACGCGGAGTCTGACAGTGCCTTAACACACCACTTCTCCCATCCATCCGGGCCTGGGGCTGGGTGAGGGTTACCCCGACGGAGGAGTGAACGAAGCTCAGGTAAGGAGACACAGCGGGGCCATATGAAAGGAGAGTGTAGGACCCGATCTCTCAGTGCGCGAACTGGGGAGCAATCAAGCCAAGGTTTGTTGTCCTCTGGGGTAGGATGATGATGATAGAGATTGGTAAAGTAGCGAATGGTTGCATCCTTCACTGCCTCCTCTCCTGATACTAACTGATGTGTGTCAGGATCCTCTACCACCAAGGGCGAGTCAGCTGCCAACTCATATGGCATGAGAGACTTCGCTGAGCGGCCTCTAAGAACGGCAAGCACCTTTCGACGGTGTGCCAATGAAGCACGTTCATGAGCCAGTCTGTTTGAAAGGGAATATCGCTCCTTGAATAGACATTTCCGACGTTGGCGGAGGAAAACAATGGCATGTTCACGGTCCATCGAAGAGGGAATACGCAAGAACTCTGGGCGCAGTCGCAAAGGGAGAAAGTGAACAGAAGGTAGAGGACCTTGGCGAAGTCGGAACAACAAACCACCAACAGCACGAATGCAGTAGTTGACTTGTCTAATCTCGGGAGAGGAGATTGTAGGAGGCCGTAATTGAGGCGAAAAAGCTCTTCGACGACCAAATACATCCTCCCCTGCTGAGAGTAGAATTTTTGAGAGAGCACGATAGACAATCTCGAACTCATCTAGGGACACAATCTCATGAGTGAGGAGCCCTTGGTCCGCTATTTCACGGTCCACCCTGCCAGAAAAATCCTCAAATTTCGCTTTAGTAGAGCTGGACGGGTAAGGATAGAGCAGACGCGGAGGTGGAAGGGAACGCTGAGGTAAGAAAGGCACAAGAGAAGGGCCTTCTGAGCCAAGTATGTGAGCGGAGATGTGAATGGCACGGTGATCTGTGGCACCCAGGAAATCCCGCTGGGTCTGGATGGATGCGGAGAAAATTGGAGAGGATGAGATCACTGCTCTATCCACTACTGACTTGGCCCCATTCGCATAAGACCTAAGCGTGTAATCTGAGTTGACATCCACGTCGTGCTTCAGAGACCATAAATCGAGAGCGTCCGAAGCTGTGAGGAAATCTTGGTAGATCAGAGCCTCTGGTGAAAGAGCACCCGATGACCGTTCCCTCGGGGCCATGGTCACATTAAAATCCCCAGCAGCCATCCACAGGTGAGGGAATGGTTCTTGCAATATGAGGCTCCGAATTTCAGACCAGAAAGAACGGAGGGATTCCCGCGCGGCATTACAAGGGGCATATATCCCCAAAAGCCGTAGGACCTTGGGGGCTAGAGAGGAGGAGGCTAGGATAACGTCGAGAGCAACTACCCTGCCCTGTAAAACTGGAGGGACAGAGAGACGACGCAAAACTTGGAAGTTTTTCCTCACTCCCAAAGCTAGACCCCATTTCCCACATCGCCGGGCTAGTGGCAAAGCTGGACTCTCATATACCATATAGTTGGGAAGGCTCAACAAGGGCATAGATGGTGTCGTTGATTTGGTCTCAGATAGAACGAAAGCGAGAGGAAGAGTGGATGTGATGAGGGACGTAATGAGATGGAGCTTGAAAGCATTTCCCAATCCGTTCACGTTAGCCGCGAGAACACTGAAATCCGTTGAAGTCGCTTGGGCCCCCGGTAAGAAGAGAAAGAACAGGAAAGGTAACAACAAGAAATGGGGGTTGCAAACCAAAGCCCATACAACGGTTTGTATAGAGAAGTACACCCACAAATAGGCCACAGACAAAGAAACAACTGAGACACGGGGAAGGGAAACTGGGACAGCTGCAGAACAGAACACTGAAACACAGGTCGGAGCAGTAGACAGGAGAGGTCCACTTGCATGTGCCGACTGAAAGGGTAAACCAGAGGGAAAAATAACATGGGGAACAGATGGAGGAACAGAGGGGGAAAGCGAAATGTGATCGGACCGCATGCAGAAATTCAGCCCTGAAGAAGCAAGCAAGGCGGGGGTAAGACAGAGGGAAAGTTAACTAGCGGAAGAGATGGAGCAGTAGGGGAAAGGGAAACATGATCGGATACCAAGCGGAAATTCAGCCCTGAAGAAGCAGGAAAAACAGGGGGTGAGTAAGGGGGCCCAAGAACAGAGAAGATTAGATGGTAGAGAGCATCGAAGGATCGATGTAGTCGAATGACTGAGGCATGAAAGAGCAAAGAATGCATCAGATACGGCACCTTACGATGGCGTTTAGCTGATGGGCCAGGATCATCGGGCGTGCCCGGGGACTCCAGGGCCATATCGGCGTCGTCAAATTGGATGGACGATGACTGAATCGCCTGTTGAGGAGACAGGCAGTCGATAGTCATGCTGGTGCCAATTTGGAGATCTGAGAGGCTCTTGAACAACACGCTATTCGTTTTGGAAGCAGACTGAACTTGTTGGTGAAGAACCATAATTTTGTTGGTGATGGCATCCTTCTCGGCATCCGTCTTTGCGTGATCCCGCTCCAACACAAGAAGAGTAATCTCTTCACGAAGGCCCGAAACCTGCATCTGTCCACCGATAGTGTGTACCATTCCAGCCATCGATTTGTTAAGCGCGGCAACGGCGTGGCTTTGAGCTTGAACGACAGAAGACATAGAGCTCACAACCTCATTAGTCTGACGCATCTGTTCAGTCAGAGTGGTGATAGCACGGTCAGCTCCGGCAGTCACTGTCTCGACCTGAAGGCGGTGTTGAGCCAGCTGGTCATATACTTTGGCCATACTCGCATCGTGGGAGACTGCGAGAGTGTTGATTGCGGCCGCAGTGGACCTTGGTATGAAAAAACCTTTACCGTTGAGTTGATAAAGAAGTTTTGGAGGGGAGATCTCGGCCTCTGAGGACGCGAGGTATTCAGAGAAGAAAGAGACGTTGTTGGTGATCTCATGGATAGTGTCCCAATCCTTGACATAAAACACCAAAGCGTTATTTCCTTGCTCCATCGTATAGCCTATGAATTGTGCAGGGTAGCGGGTCTTGACCATGCTGGCAAGCTGCTGTGCGAAATCGTCGGTATAGCGAGCCATGCCAACTATAGCTCCCGCGTACGGCCAAAGGGGTTGGACACATGCCTTAGACTTTACGCTATAGGCCTTTCTTCCGATGGTCAGGCCGGAATCGACCAGACGGGCAACGTCTGACTGTGAATGAAGCAACACAGCGGTGGAAGAGCCGTAGACGCTGGCATAATGAGCTCGGATGTTTACCGCGCCAAGAGCGCGCAAGACCTGGGCTTCCCAATCCTTCGGGGTAACGCCATCTGAGTCGTAAACCAGCGAAATAATCCTGAGGTTATCCACACCAAACATAGGACTCCATACTGTTCCGAAGGCTAAATCCTCTAGTGGTTTAATCCATTTCTTCATGTGATGCGCCTGTTTAACTGAATTGACTACCGACGCGTCGGGTCGGAGATAGGCGTAGTCGACAGATTTCCCACGCGTAGAGGAACGATAGACTGCGACTTTTATGAGATCGGTATGACGAGAAAGTAGGTCAGCGACGACCTTTTTTAGATGACTCTCGGCGGAATCCGGCGTTGTGGCTGGGAGGTTGCGGACAAGTAATTCGCAGCATTGGAGCGACGACGATGGGAGGGTTTGCTGGTTTTGAGAGAGATTAGATTGGACGTCAACGGATTCAACCCCCGGCAAAACAAAGTCGGATTCATTAATAGCTGTGTTTGAAGTCTGGGCTCCGGAGTCGGACATAGTAGATGGATAGAATAGGAGTGAAACGAGGTAGGGGATAGGGGGACAAAGGTGGCAAGGGTCCTAGGGCGACAACTATAGGGCGAGAGACGGGAAAAAAGCTAGGTTAGTGCGATCAACGCGCTTTGTCAGCCAAGAAACACAACACGAAAGGAGGTTAGGACAACAGAGGCGATGAGGGTGTGGCAAAACTAATCTGAAGTTGAAGGCGACAGGCTCTGCTTAGGTTGGTGTTAGGTTACTGTTATGGGCAGCGGTCGTGGTCGTGGTCGTGGTCAGTGACAAGTCAGACATATAATTCATGAACCCGTGACAAGTATATTATTTTTCGGTGGCTCATTCCATATGGAATGCAATGCCTGATGATTGAGCGCACATGAAATAGCTATTCGTCATTATTCGACCTCGATCCAACCGTCACTGCAGTACCGCCGTTACCATCTGTTTGGAATCTGTGTAGCGTTGCGATCATGATCCCATCACTCCGGCATCTTGATCCCCAACATACATAAACTAGGCGTCCTTGTGGTGCTTAGCCCCTCGCTGCTGGCGTCAATCAAGCCCTCTAACCTATTTCGTTGTGCGTTTCCCTCTGACCCGGTGTACTGGTTACAGTGAGTGCCGCCGTGCCAGCCCCACTCACTACGACACTGAAACTTAACGGGTCGTCCGCAGCTTGCCGTCCCTCATTCCCGTCGCGCTTCGTTCCAAAAATAATTACTCAAGAACCGTACTAGCTAACATGCGTGTATTTGTATTCGCCTCTCTTATCGGCTGCTTCATGGTCTTCCCAGTCATGGCTACTTCCTTCAAGTAAGAATCGTGCGCTACGTATACACACGATGGGCTAATCGTGCATGCCTTCAAGCGTTGGCGACATCTTAAACTCGGGACTGACAGAGAAGCATCATGAGGAAATCACCCACGAGCGTCGGGACGGGTGAGGTTGAGGTAAATGTATGTCCATGGACTCACCATCTGATCGACTTCCATTCAGCGGGACCCAAGGCTTAGGATCCTTCGGTGATTGGGACTCGGGGAGCCCGGTTTCGTTCACCACACGAAGCCTCCTTGACGAACTAATCAACAAAATTAGTTCCAAGCGCGATGAAGAGGTCCCCGCTGCTGATATCGGTGCTGATGCTGAGGAAGCAGAGCTCCTTAGGCGTGCACTTTTGTCCAAGGATAGACCCCTCGCCAAACTTGTTCTGGCTCGTAAAGTGGCTGATAAGCAAGGACGAGGTTCTGGGAAGTCCTGGTCCCGTCGAAGTCCCCAAAGCCAGCTGCCCAAATTCAGAATTGGCCTTGCAGGAGCGGGTTACTTCGCACCTGCATCTCGCATCAACAGACGTGCATCCGAAACTAATCATGGTTTGGCTGATATCATCAAGGCAATGAGTGTTCGGTAAGCCTTTCCTGTTGTTTGTTGCGGGGTATCAACTCACGCATGGGTCATGCATTAAGCAGGAGTCACCTCACGTATGACCCACTTGTTTACGCTACTGGGAATTACAAAAATCTAAACCTAATTTGATGGTAATCCCCATTTCTTTGTTCCTTTGGATCTGCTTCCCAGTCCCGCGCTATCTAATTTTATTGAGGCTCTTGGAGAATGAACGGGGTTGACTGTTTCTGTTTCATCTTTGGATGCCCATCACATTGACCACAAGATTTATCTGGCTCCGCTTACATGTATTGTCCAAAAGTTGTACCTGCGTAATGGCTAATCAGACAGATTCCCGTCCTGACTGACGATGCGGGCGACATTCCTCGGGAGTGGCGTTCGAGCCAAAACTGTCGCCGCAACGTCATCGGTCTAGACCAATCACCCGGTGTTAATTCTGAAACCGCGTCGAAAGTTTCGCTAAACTGCACGTGGGCGACTGTCACCGAGTCTGAGTGGTCGGCAACTGAGGGCAGACATCCAAAGAGTGACACGTGATGCAAAAAAAATGGCGATCACCTCGCCCAGAAACCATCCCATCACATCCATTGGATGTTTAATGGATTCGGAAATTCATGGGCACGAAGCGGATCATTCAGTGGAAGTACTTGTACTGAACTTTCGCTGTTGAGGACATTGTCTAGGCCATGCTTATAAAAGGGCCCTGATGGCCTTTTTCTCCTCTCCCTGTTGCCTGGTATCTCGCGCTCTTCTGGTGAATGAGATCCAACTTGCTGCTCGTTTTCCGGGCTTACACCTTTTCCCACCTGCTGCTACTCTCGTTCACTGCTTGGTACTTCCACTGGAGCCAGCTCTCGGTGTTACGGCTTATAGGGTATTAAACGTAGATTGATTCCTAGATATGCGTATCCTGTCCTCGCAAGCTGAGCACTTACGTAAGCGCTCAGCTTTACACTCGCCCTCCTGCGAAGACAGGATAAGTACTCGCATCTAGGAATCAATGTTAGTCAAATGGTCGGGTATATAGACCTAAGATTGCATAATGAATATCTAATTTTCAACTGATGAGGTGCTTGAGTAAATCCCAAATTGTTCTCGGAGTTTCGTGTTGCCACCAGCCGTCAAATGTTTAGAATTAACATTGATCATGCAACAAATGACAGGGGTTGCTACTACTGTGTCCGCCGTTCGCATTTACAGGCGCTTCAAGCTTGTGAAGGCCTTGATAGAAAAAAAGCAGCCTTATCATACAGATCACAGCCATTCATCATCCTCGTCGAGGGGTCCCCAGGGCTCGTCAACATCAAATCCCCGCGCGGTTGTCACCATGCATACAGTGCCATACGCCGTCGCCAACGAGGGCTCATTACCGTATGTGACAAAATCCACCTTAACGAACTTTTTAGGGTCCTCATTCACCTCGATGATCCCTAGCACCCGAGGGCTTCAACCGTTGTGTTCATGGATGAGTGTATTTACGCCGCCTTCCATCTCACTCCATGTGTAGAGCTGGGCAGATCGAGGGAGTATTGCACGAGTTCGATCCTCGGGTTCATATTCGGCGAAGAGAACGTGGTGAAAGGTGACGCTGACGCCCGTTTGAATTAACATGTGATAAAGAACGGCATCACGACCTTTGAGCTGAGAGAAAAGATGAAGTATGAATGCAAATACTACGCCGTAGGGGCTGCATCGTCCCTACCCTGCGACTGACTGAATCCGCCTTCTCCAATGCCCCGCCATGGGCTAGGTGGATATACTCATGAGCCATCGAGGATGATCGCATAGATAATGACTCACATATTGATGTTCCAGATAGAAGCACAGACGAGGATGTTTGATGTTGGTGAAAACACCGGGAGCAGTGAGTGCGTGATATAGCAGGCTGAGATTGTGATTGGAGCCCGAGGATTCAGCCAAGATTTCGGTGCCAAATGATGAATTGTCGCTGCTAGTGCTATCAAACGAGAGCGTGTACGAGAGCGTCACTCTGTCAAATATTAGAATGGATTGCGAAAACGGTTATTGGATACGCTCACCGATGGCCGCTCGTGACCGGCAAAACTTCATGCTCACAATCAGAAAAGAAGGCTATCCACTCGAGATTTGCGCCGCTTCCCCATTGAGTAGTGTACTCCTCGCGGCCCTGGCTGTTGTTGCTGCTTTCCGATCCTGGTGCTCTGACCACAAGCTGACCTCCCTCGTGTGGGGCAGGCAAATTAATTAGCAGTGTCCCGAACATGTCTGAGGAGCGAGGGGTGTCGATGTGTCCCTTGAAGAAGTCGCCAGTAGAATAAACGTTAAGTTTGTCCAAAGAAGCAATGATCCGGACCCTTCCAGTGTCTCCCTCCAGCGCATGCAGAAAGTTTTCATTATCGCTCATCTCTTCGGCGGGCGAGTGCAGATTCGAAGGAAGCAGAAACTTGGATATGGAAGTAATAATACCTAGACTGTAAGGGTCCAGGCTCCCTGCAGGAAAAACTCCAAAGTTCTCCTTTTGCAGCACGAGGGCGCGACGGTACGAAGGATCGAACACGTCTTCTTTTCCTCTCCCAAACGAGGCCTGACTAGATGCATTAACGAGTGGCACGATTTCGCTCACATTCTTCAGCGGGAAAGAGACGGGAGTGAATTTGGGTGATGATCCCCCAGACGTTTCAGACAGAAGTATAGTTAGGGGTACGTTCTCATCCAATGGGATGTTACCAGTGCAGAAGAAAGGACGCTTGGTCGCCTCGAGAGCGGATTTAATGGCCTGAAGTTGTTCTGGGATGTCAGTGCTTTCAGCGTTTCTCGACATTGCAGGAGAGTAGAGAGAGGTGGTTCGAGTCAGCAAGTAACGACCACTGCACTCAAAACTCAGGTTATTGAGCAGACTCCTACCCAGTCGTCTGGTTGAGCTAACACGAATTCCCCACATGGCTAATCTAAGATCCAATTCCTATTACTCTGTAGGGGTCTTGTAAATTTTTCGGTTCCGAATTGAATGCCAAAAACGACGGGGTCCTCTATCATTTCATAACTCAGGGTCCTGCCTTTATTCTTCCGTTTCTTTTTTAATCCTCTCTTTGTACAATCCAACGTCTCTCGTCCATTATGGGCTTTATTGCGGTGGGCTGGAGACTTGTATACGCAGCCGACGATCCTTTCGTCAATTTCCATAGAAATGGGACTGCTGTGACATCCTCTACACCGAGGGCAATTGCGACTTTTGAGTTCTCTGGAATTGGGATATGGGTTTACGATGCTAGACGTGGCGTGTTCGTTCCAGTTATTCGATTTCGGTACCGAGATGCTTATCGCAAAGTTTGGAAGCATGTTGTCCCGTTCGAACATATAATGATTCCAAATATTCAGGCCACGGCTCTCACTAGTCGTGTAAATTTTAGGAAGTCACGTCATCAGATACAGAAGTATGAAAGGCCTGTCTTTCTTGGTCGACGCACTCAATTGTTGAAATCCGGTTTGAGCAGAGTGAATGGAATACGTACTGTCACTGAAGTGATTCTACATCATACTACATACCGTTATTCTTTTGAGTTGTTGTCAACATTGGTTAGAAGTGATATATAAAAAATAGGTGGGGCCGTATGTACGGACGATAGCACAGGGAGTGCAATCAGCTATACGAAGATTGAATAAACGAAGAAATAGCTCAGTCTCTAACTTGAGAATGAGGGAAGGGAAAAAGTCCAGCGCCCCGCCCAAATAATGTATATATAAAGATTTTCGTTAGTCGCAATGATTTCCAACCAGAAGAACATAGGCAGGAAGGACAATTGGTAATATTCCCACGGGTCTGGCTCTGACAACCCGCGGTGCGGGATCTTCAGATAGATATACGCGCATGACGTTCAAGGCCGTCTTCACCCACGGGTGTAGAACAGTTTTTAATCTCCTGTGGTCAAACTCACGCGAATTTTCATCAACGTCTCGGCGCGTACCTGGGAGAAAAAAGAGTTCTAGACATCGATTAGAGGATCGGCAACGCGTCTCATTAGGGCCCAAACCAAGTGGTAATAGAGGTATGGACTTTCTAACTCCTTGCGATCCGTTGTTGCGTTTTAGATGCTGACTGTATTAAGGCAATTTTGCAACTGGGTCAAAGGGACACGATCAGCGCAGAATACGGGGTCCGTACATTACATCCATAACCCCTATCTCTATCATTTGCACTGCTTATAGCTTTACCGACAGGTACTCGCACCTCGCTGTCCTCCATTCATGGCATGCACAATTTCTCCTTTCATGTTCGAATCATTTGGCGCTCAATGTTCATTCAGGAAGATCTTCACCTGTCCAAAACCCTTCAAAGTCGCGTCAAGTCTCTCACCGCCCCCTTTCAGGCCGATCTATGCAGAAGGTAATTATCCTTTCAGTGTATTTTCTGTAGCACTTACACAGAAAGCATAGAAATCATCCTTGCGTGGCGGATATGAAGATAAATTTGTTGCTTCCAGAATACCAAAAGCACCGAGATTGCACGAAGAAACCATCCATACGTTTGAGTCTCCCCCTTTGCTTCAAGGGCTTTCTAATGCACTGAAAGAGGTCCTGGGCAAGCAAGCACAGCCTACTCCAATCCAAGTGTTGTCCCTCAACAATTACTTTTTTCACCGAAAGCAACGTGCTCTACTGAGCCAGACTCCCACTATCACACTTATGGCGTCGGAAACCGGCTCCGGCAAAAGCATAGCTTACCTTCTACCTGTGCTTCAATCTTTGAAAGAAACGGAAAAACCATTACTATCGACATCTTCACCTCTTCCACAAACACCACGAGCAGTCATCCTGGCACCAACCCATGAGCTTTGTCGGCAGCTTAGCGCGTATGCGAAATCCCTGTCTCATGAAATCAAGATAAAAACAGTATGCTTCTCTAACCCCTCCAAGCCCTCGACAAGTGCGATCCAAGCAATGAGGGAAAGCCTCAGAAACGAAGATAGAGGTCCTTCTGTAGTCTACCGCCAGCCTGATGTCATAGTTTCTACCCCTTCACGTCTTGCTCACCTCGCTGGATTGGAAGTGATTACCGATAAGGAAAGCCCGTCCGCTGCGTCGCGTCCGAAAAAATCATCTTTATCACGTCCTGAAGTGGCCCTGGACGGAATGGAATGGTTAGTGATAGACGAGGCTGATGTACTATTTGGTCAGACCCTTTCATATTGCAAATTAAGACTCGTTCATTCTATTCTCTTCGTCACGTAGACCGCGATTTCCGGCAAACTGTCGAGGCTATACTTGCATCAAGGTTTGAGGGACTTCAAAATGGCCCTCCCTTGACCGCGGGCCCTCGCCTTAATATTATTGTTAGCACCGCAACAGTTCCCCAATCGCTCAACAAATACTTAATGGAGAGATTTCCGAACATGACGCGACTAACATCACCGAATCTTCACCAACTTCCAAAGCGACTACGTACTGAACGTGTGGTTGTTTCGGGAACCCATCCCTTTGCTGTGATGCACAAAAAGCTAGTGGAAATATTCGCCGCTGACAGCATGTCTATCGGCAATAGACAAAAACAAACTCCATCACGCGTTATCGTGTTCTGTAATCGGTCTGAAAGAGCGGAGCAACTGGCATCGTATCTCAAAAGCGTGGCTATGTCATGTTTCGTGATGACGAGTAGCAGCGCGGGTCGAAGAAAAGGATCAAATAATCATATAGCCGAATTCTTAACCTCAGCCTCTCCGCCCGATGCCAATTCTCAGAACGATGCCATACCCTCACCACGCGTGCTAATAACCACTTCTCTCCTTGCGAGAGGCCTCGACTTCGCGTCTTCCGTCACTCATGTACTCATCGCAGATGAACCGCGCAACGAGATTGATTTTTTGCACAGAGCGGGACGCACGGGTCGTAGAGGCCGACCTGGTACTGTTGTCCTCTTCGGCAAGGTCGCATCTAGGGGTCCGAAGCGAGTTGGATTTACTTGATCTAGTCCCGGGAATTGTAGGATGTTGTCTCCAAGAAACATGTACACCTTCACATATGCGTTAGGTAGCGAAAGTGAAGACACTTTCGCCGATAGTCACTCTGGCGGTCCGCGGACCTGGCCAATCAAATACTAGTGAATCGCAAAGTTGTTCGTATGTTGTATCTGGGAAAGTTTAAACAGGCAATTTCAGCCGCAGAACTGACACACGAACCTGTTCTGACGGTTATGGGGAACTTTTTGAAAGGTTCGGAGCTCGAGTTCCCTTGTCGTGGTGGAGCACCGGGCATGAAGAAGCTGACAAGGCTCGATCCAACTTTCCACACCATCACAAGCCCTTCTTCCAATGATACTGTAATTAATCGACGCCCATCAGGAGAGAAGGTGCAAGCGGACAATCGTTGTTTGTGTCCATCAAGCACGTATAACCTGGAGGCCAATTTCAAGTCATACATGATGAGGGCACCTTCGTTCGTGCCGACCGCCAAGCGCTGAGTGGGCATATAGAAATCAATACTCGCGTACCTACGAGATATGAGTCAAGATTTGACTTATGATTGGAGACGCTGCTCACGTTCGCACCACTTGCCCAAGAAATTCGATGGCGGAGTCCAACACTACTTCTCTTGCAGATGAATTGGGGTCCAGGGATTTGACCACCGCTTCCACAAGACGAGGTAGATTTGGATACAATATCATTCGATCCTAAGAATGGAACGAGACATGAATCACACCTAGGGATTGAGAAAAGTCTGTGTACTCTGCGAATTATGTATGCAATAAGCTGCATAGTGGAGCTACGATATTCAACGGAGTTGGTATCCATGATGTCCAATGAAATCGTTGAAATGAAAAGAGGTGTATTGGCCTTGGCAATCTGCAGAACACTCGTTCGTGCTAGTTGAACCAAATTTCGAAGTTGAGTGCTGTCCTTTTGTGCCGGAGTCCCAACAGCGAGTCGAGAAAGGGATCTTAGAAGATCCATGGCGTTCACATAAATTCTCCAGATATGGAACCCACGAGAGCATAAGTCAATGGCGGTTGCGCGATGAGGGGACTGATCGTCACTCATGTATAACTTGATTGATCGTGAGACGTCGATTAGAGTACTGGCATCCAAAAGTGAGCGTTGCATCGGTAGGAAGTGAGCAAAATTACCTTGGGGAACAAATGGCGTATTTCTCAACAGCCACATTTCCTACCACAAATAAAGCAAGTGCCGATATGGGAAACTGCTTATGGGCATCGGCTTGCAGGAACGGAACTATGGTTGAAGGTGAGTCTTACGAGATTCTGCGCAAAGCATCACGTACGGTAATGCTGCCACTCGTCAAAGAGATCGGTGGCAGCTCGATCCGAGAGCAATGTAGCACCAGCGTCGAAGAGATATCTTGCGACGTACTTCTCTTCGCCTGATTGAAAGTATCAGAATCCTCGGGTCATAGGCGCATATTCGCTACTTGCCTGATGACTGTGACCAAATCGAGCCAAGAAGGGGGAATGAGATATTTGGGCACGACTCTCTAGGAGTTTGTGCCAGCCCAGCTTGAGAGAGTAATTTATTGATGAGTTTCGTTGGATCTATCCACTCCGTAAGGCGAGATTCTCGTTGTTCCGGTGCTGAGAGACAAACCTAGTCCAGCTTGACGAAACGCCAACGCAAGGGCAAATAAGCGTCGTGTTTTATAAATTAGAGACAATTCGGTGTTACAAGAAATGGCTGGTATGGCTACTGAACCGCCGTAACTTCAACAAAGAATTAGCGGATTGTGTGCTGCAGAAAAATAGACAGCTCACCCATACATGCCAACTAAAGCGGAACTAAAGTGGCGTGTTTTCGCCCCAAAATTTGCATAACGAGTTTCTTCTTGAGTAATGAGAAAGGAAACAGCCAACATGGCGGCCTCATCGCGACCCGAAGAGGGTGGAGAATGTTCTGGTCTTTCCGGATGCTCGGGCCTCTTACCTTTACCGAATGCCTGCTCAGGAGTCTTGTCACTTTCTGTCGGCGGCAGCGATGCTGAAACGGGCGCCAAACCAAGCAACCGCCACGCATCAACGATGACCGTCCTGGCTGAAAGAAGCGGCGTTGTGGATTGGTATTAATTAGCAACGAGAACACTGGCATACCAACATCCAGTGCACCGGCACTGGAATCGAGGCGTCCCAGACTCCAGCAAGGGAAGTCGGGCTCTTGCTGCTCCAGAGGACCACTAGGACAGCGACATTGAAGACATAGTAGTAGATGATAGAAAGGCCACCCACGCATCAAACCATCCCCCTTGACTCAAAAGCTCCATCGCCTGATCTTGACCCATTGATCTCCAAAATTCCAGTGTGTTCGTGTCCCAAAGGCGAGTTCGCGAATTGCCATACAACAACAATATGCTGTTCGCGCTAACCCAAATCCGCTCTAATGGAGCGACGGATCCCGGTATGACATACAGCCTTGTGAATAGGGAAAGGCAATTACCCTGGCTGCGGGAGTATTGGGCGAGGGCAACTCACAGCTGCAGTGTCTCTACACTGATGACCGCTATCGTACCGCTTATTGACATACATAAGACACAATCATGCATTCGACCTGGATGAGGGTCCGGCAACGTGATCACATATCGTAATGCATCGTGAAATATTGTCCATTTCTTGAGCAGATTCAATGATCTATAGACATGGTTATCAGTCTTACTTCCTTAAAAACAGCATGAACATCTACCCCGTCTCCCACAGAGATACGGTGCCGTCTGCCGTTCCAGCAACAACCAGAGTTTTCATAACATGATAATTGAGGGTGACGTGGAGACTTGTTATCGGCTGGTGCAAAGATCGTTTCGAACCCGCATATCTCGGCAGGTCAAGCCCGTGAACCAGTTGGGAGAGTGGAGCCACTCTTAGATAGCCGTCGCCTAAAAATTGATGAACGCAACCGCTTTAAATCATAATCCAATACTCAACTGCAACCCAGGTATATTTGACTAAGCTCCAAGGGTAGTATTGACGACACGGTCACCGATGGCGGCTTGGACGAATGTAACCTACGTGCTTCCCAAATTCTTGCAATTTGAGGCAAGACGCACTCCTGCTTCTTTGCACGTCGGCTTCCACTTTCATATAAGGGCAGCTTATACAGACTGAGGCGACGAAGTTGAGAACCATCATCCGAGATTACCAGGATCAACGTCGGGGATGCAAGATATAAGGTTACAGTCTCACTTCCCGCCGATTTCGCAACGCTGCATGGCCCGCTTAAACTGAATTTCTTGCGTTGTGCAGAGGCTGCGTACCTAAACTGTTGTATGGATCCTTCGACTGTTGTCTCCAGAGTATTTTCCTGCCCCAACCTTCGATCCTCAAGAATCCAACGCGCTCCTAATAGAATGAGGCAATAACAGGAGCACAAGGATAAAGACTCACAGAGCCTAAAACGACAATACATGACCCATCTAGCAAATGACTGGCATCACGGATGAGACCTAAAGAAGGGCAGGTCTTGAACAGAAGCTGCATGGGCTCGTTTCGGTTTGATTTGTATAACTAAAACATGTTGATATTGGACCTATTGCACACAACACATTTGAACGCACGAGAAGTGTATCTGATGACCAGATTGCGCAAAGGAAAGCGCCTGGGGTATCCGTGGTAAGAAAACAACGCACTCCTTTCACTTGCCTCCCGTCGAGATCAATCCCAGGGGTAGAGATATTATCACCGAGCAAAACTCGATTGTCCAAAAAGTGGATGTCATCTTTCTTGTGCTCGTAAAGCGAAGCCTGACGTCGCGGGATCAGCTTCCCTCCGATTTTAAAAGGCCGATAAATTGCAGAGAGAGGGAGGCGAGGGAGATGCAGCTGGTTTGAAGACGCATCATTTGTTCCTCGGTCGTCAACTGGCCTATGGAGCAAACCACTACTAGACTTCGGTAAGAAGTTTACTGGAGTGACAAGAAAGATGTGACTCTCGGAAAGTCTGTAACACAAAACTTGATCTAAGAGCGGGAGATGAAGGGCGAAGATCGAGAGATTAAGGCTGAACTATACCAGGATTATTATCGGTTGGGCAGGAGAAAGCGCCAGAAGCAGAGGCTGGGCCTTGCACGATCCACTCTCCGAGCCATTCAACAGCTTCATCGTCCACTAAGAAAGGTCTGAGTTCATGGAGATTCAGCTTAAGACACGATACACGCGTTGTCGACATTGTGTCGGTATAAGGAAGGTCTAGCTGAGAAAATTGGAAAGGGTCCGAGGCCGTGATATAAACGATCAGACTGCTCTGCATGGTCTCGTGAGCAAATTTTCAACGAGCAGGAAATATAAAGTGCGTGCCTCGTTGACCAAGGGTATGATATTTAATCCTTTCCATTCCCAGAGACGCGAATCCGCTGGAACATTCTCGTATCCCACAGGGGCCTGGCAGCGGGGTGGACCACCCAGATCAACAGAAATGAGGCAGAGACCATCCAGAACAGAGTACACGGACAGCCGCCTATTGTGGGATGTAGAGAATATCTAACGGCCAGACTTCGATCACTTACCCTGCCGTCTGGAGTGACAGAAGAAGGTTTCCGTCATTTATGAACTCGAGGAACACAGTAGAATTTCCAGAACTTGTTTGTGGCGGATAAAGATGATATCTCAAGGCATAAGGATATAACGATTTTTCGTCTGTACCGTTCCGTGAACCAAGTGAGGAGCCAGGGTAGGTATCGGCCAGAACTGCAGCATTCGATGTTCGCTGAAATGGAGGCTTCAACGAGGGTTTGTCAGTTGTCTGTTCAGTTGCAATATCAATGCGTCGGGGAGGTGCGGGAGGAAGAGCTTCCCTGTCTTTAGGGGGAGCAGGGGCAGACTGAGTGTGAAGAAGTGCACGGAGCTTGTGCTCGTCATCGTGATCGATGAAATTCATTGGTGCCTGCGCTTCGTCCATGCTCAAGTCAGAGATGGCCAGCGAGCGACTAGGAACAATATTAGTAGGGGAAAAGTGATTCCCTGAAGATTTTATTGAAGATATGGATGGAACTGGAGAGGTTGGCCGCATGCGAGGGAGTTGTCGTGGAAAGAGTTGGCCCAGGTTGTCGCGTGCGCCATGAGACAACATGAATATGCTCCCGTCTGTGCACCCAACAGCAATCCATTGCGGAGGATTAATAGCTGTGGTTGGTTCGAATACCCCAGGATATGCAGCGAGTGCAGTAGCTGTAGATGAGGAGAACGCTTCATCCACGATGTTGACGCCTTGACCATCGCCCCCGTCTCTCAGAGTCAAGGGAAATAGAAGGCTGGAGCCTACAGGCATCTATGAACGATATGCACGCTCAAAGCGGCAGATACTAGTCATACCACGCTCCATGAGGTCGCGTTTGATGCGTACGTTGATGTTTGTTTTCGCCGAGACGGCTGCGAATATTTCCCCCGGAAGAAAAAACGGTTCCACATCACCCCCAAGAAAGTTTTGCTGTTACGATCTTCACTTCATTATGGGTAAGAGATATTCAATTACGGATTCTCAATGGGATTGAGTGTAGTCTGACAAGGACTACTCACCCTCAGCACCAAAGAAAGCCAAGAAGCTAGCCCTCACTGAGTTTTTGGCCGACGAAAGTTTGTACATGTCAACTGAGTCGTGCGATCTATTCTAACAAAAACCCCCCCTATTAGGTCTCGGATCATGGGCGGATGAGATGGATAGCCTGCCAACTGCTCGTATGTTTTGATGACGTATATTGTTATCCTGACGTCCTGGCGTCTTATGCTACATTAGCGACGATAAAAACTGATGAGGACCGCGCAAGAGACAGGGAGGGGCGGCGTGGAGGAGACTACGGCGGAAGGGAAAGAGACTTCCCTCCTCGATGTGAGTTAATGCACACAGCATCATTCATATTATGTTGATGAAATCTTCAGATTATCCTCCACGTGAGGAACTACCGCTGCCCACGAAACCCCCATACGTAGCATTTGTTGGGAATCTGGCTTTTGATATCCACGAAGAAATTATTGCAGAATACTTTTCTCCGAATGTCATCAAGGACATCAAGATTATCAGGGATCGAGAAGACCACCACCCCAAAGGTTTTGGCTACGTCGAATTTGACACCCTGGATGGCTTGAAAGACGCATTATCGAGAACCGGAGGAGTGAGTCAGAACAACTTGATTTGTGAAGTGCGTTCATCATGGTAACCCGCTGTTCATCCAGCAACTTGCTGGGCGAAGCGTCCGGGTCAGCGTCGCAGAACCCCGTACGTGTCACCGCTGACAGAGGTTTAGCACGGGACTTCCTCTAAATCAGATTGATATTTCAGCCAAGGAACGCACCCATTTGGAAGACGAACGCTTAGCTGGTCCATGGCGGCGAGAAGGCCCACTGCCACCACTGCCCCCTCCATATACAGAGCGCGCAGGTTTTGGTGGGAATTTTGCTGGTCGTACGGGACAAGATGGAGATGGGACAGGTCCACCACTTGCTCTCACGAACGATGACTGGCGAAGCAATCGTACCTCTCGCCCGCCTCCTCCGCCTGAGCGGGAACGCAGCGGCCCTCCCCGACGGACTTCAGTCCCCCCCGAACTTACGAGCCATCCGGCTCATGCGGAATTCACATGGACGAAGGGAAGCAAATTCCATCCTTCTGTTGATGTGTCTCCACCTCCAGAGCGCAGGAGTATGTTTGGTGGGAGGCGTGGGGACGGGCTCGGGTCTGGGTCCAACCCTGATGAAGTCGATTGGCGTGCCGCACCCAGGCGTACACTTTCACAATCCGGATCAACTCGTGGTAGCCGTGGGTAGAGCTTCATCCTAATCGAAATGAGTTTACCTTAAACATCTTTCAGCAAACCCCTCGAATCCGACTACACCTCAGCTAGGCGGTCGCCGTAAGCTCGAGTTACTCCCTCGAGGCAGCTCAACCCCACCTGCAGAATCCCCTATGACATCACCCAAATCTTCAACCGTGCCCTCCGCTAAATCTAATCCCTTCGGCAATGCAAAGTAAGTCACTCGGGCTTTGGATGCGATTTCGATTTCTAATTGTAATTTATACAGACCTGTGGATGCCTCGGCTAAGGAGAAGGAAGTTGCAGAGCGTCTCGAACAGGAAAAAGACCGCATCGCTCGTGCTGCTAGAGAAAAGGAGAAGGAGCGCTCGGGTTCAGGCTTTGGAACCAGTTATACTCGGCCGACATCTATGACTCGCACTGAATCTCATAAATCCTCTTCCGCCCTTCAAGCAGCTCCAGCCTCCCCATCAGCCACATCTCCATCTCTCCCTGCTTCTCAGTCCGCCCCTCACAAATTTGCCAAAGATGCTGGTGCTGTTAGACCAAAATTTAGTTTCGCAGCTGCCGCCGCAGGTGCGAAAGGTCCTGTCGAGGCCACGGATGGAACGCATACAGCCGCAAAAACCGAGTCATCGAATGGCGACGCTGAGTCCCTTGCCAATGGGGAGGTGCTGAACGAGATTACTGGAGACGATACTGTAGAAGAGGCGAGTCGGAAACTTGGAGAAGTGACCATCTAAGATGATGGGAACCTTGGCCGTCATTTGACGGTTTGTTGCTCGAAAATCATCATGTTGGATTAAAAACTATCGTGGTGTCTCACTCTTACGAGCAAGACGACACACACCATTTTATTACATTCGTATTAATATTCGCAGCGCCAGATGTTGGTGTCGAGATTTTCCTGCAATTGTGAGCTCGACTACAACTTCTGGTCCAGGATCGCTGTAAGTCTGACCCAAACGCCTTCATCCCACAATATTCGTGATGTCATCGCACGTGACATTACTTTGGGGAATCAGAGTACCAGTCCCGCGGCCTCTGAAAATGAGCCATCACAATCATCACAACAATGAAGGCTGTCACAGCCATGATGATAATCATGATGATAACGAGTTTCCCGAAGCGAGTGGAAACCTT
The DNA here is from genome assembly GCF_015039405.1 of Cantharellus anzutake. Taxonomy (NCBI): domain Eukaryota; kingdom Fungi; phylum Basidiomycota; class Agaricomycetes; order Cantharellales; family Hydnaceae; genus Cantharellus; species Cantharellus anzutake. The sequence continues at coordinate 1,855,552 of NW_024066955.1, forward strand.
TACTCGAAGATCGATCTTCCCAATGTCGCGCTCCTCAACTCCGAACACCCTGCCACTGGAGCCATCAAGCCTTGGAATGAGCGAATGAGCAAAACAGTGTGCCCGCATTTCTCATTCTGCTATGGTTATATGTAACAGACCAATTGAACTGGTTTCGTGCAGTACATAGAGTCCGATGCGGATGACCAGTTGATTATTCGCGTTCCGTTCACCGGTTCTGTAAAGCTCAGGAGCATTTTATTGAGAGCGGGACCTGAGGATCAGACTCCCTCAAGAATCCTCCTCGTACGTCAAACCATTTAATTCATTTTCACTTGAATTTAGAGGGAAGATGTCCCCTAGTTTGTGAATGCTGATCAACTGGACTTCAACGACGCATCGCAAATCACGCCGACGCAAGAGTTCGAGGTGGCTCAGAGCGCAGAAATCGGCGAATATGCTGTGAAGTGAGTTGACGTCGATTTGTGCTTTGAGCATTATTAATGGTGCATTCGATGCAGGCAAGCGAAGTTTCCGAATGTAAGATCCTTGACTATTTTCATTCCATCTTCCCAAGGAGCGGAGGAGACTCGCGTATTGTATCTGGGATTTACTGGGGAGTTCAAAGAGGTAAGCTGCCAACTGCAGTAACATCTCTGCATGCAAGTGAACCGCCTACGGGTATTTGCTTAAATAACTAGCTGAAAGAACAGCCCATCATAACCGTGTATGAAACACAAGCCAATTTGGCTGACCACGAGAAGATTCAAGGAACTAATGGAGTCCCGACCAGACCAGGAATGTAACGATAGAAACTAGTTGTTACAAATTGGGCCCAGCGTGCGAGCAGTCTTGAGTAAATCAAACATCCCACATCCGCAATCTTTGCTTGATTACGTAAGGCCTCGGCAATCTACATATATAAAGTTTTCACTCCCATCGTTTTCTCATAACTACAACAACCCATTTCACCTTTCTGCTGTGAGTACTGGTGAATTTCTTTTTTTTTCACTTAGCCTTAGGGGTTGTGTGATGAGTTCTTTCCCCGTCTTACACGACCGAGATGAGAAGGGGAGAAGTCGCAGTCTTTTGATTTGCGCACCGCCCTTGCTTTCACGAGGGTCATTTGGCGCTAAGCCAGCGTGTTTGTCTGATTCGCACCCGTCTCTCTTTTTTTCTTGCGCATGTGGCTAACTTGCGTTCTCACTGGCACCTTTCTTGCGTAGCATTGGTAACGGTACGTCTATGTCACCAATCCCTTCTTTCGTTATCGTTGTCATGCCCAAAAGGATGAATATCAAAAACCATTCGCAGTTGTTCACAGAACGCACGGGAATCTACCCCAACTCCCCCCAACAGCCATTCATATATTCCCCCTCCCACATGCGTTGACATTCTTGCTCGCAAACCCTATTCGGGTGGGATTTGTCGGCGCGGGAGCTAAGGGGCCGATCCCGACAAAGGTTTCTGCGCTGTGTTTGTGCTGGGTGGTGTGCGATGATGTTCATTAACCTTCCTTGGATGTCTGAAGGGCACATCTTGGCAACTTCCATCGTAAATTTCTTGATGCGACGCTGATTTTTTTTTTCACCCCGTTTTTTAGGTTCATTGCCAGTCTCTTCTTTTTTTTTTTTTTTCTCTTTCCCGTGTACTTACTGTTGGCTGTCAATCCTTTACATATCATGAAACTTTTGCCTGTGGCCACGAGTATTCTTTGAGTCGTGAAAAGTATCTGAGGAACGCTGGCCTCCCCAGTTCCATCGCCAGAATGAATGAACGCTCCTGAGGCATAGGCTTTTGATCCAATTCCATCATACATATATGGTGTCAGCCGCGATGATCTGGTACAGGTCTGCCATGAGGCCTCGCTCGCATCCGTTCCATATTCGGTGAATTGAATTGTGGCAGTTCATAGCCACCTCGGATTAGGCAATTTAAATTTCACATCAACCTCCACTCTGTTCCACTCACGAAGGCGGCCTTTCTGACCAACGTCTCTATTCCTCAGCATGGCGAGCGCTGGGTTGTCGTTCACAGATTCCTACCGACCCCGCTTGCCCACTCCTAACATTGTCGATCTCACTGGGGACAGTGACGATGAAGACATCAACTCGTCTTCCTCCTTACCACGTAACCACATCCGCTCTCCTACAGTGACCCGTGCAAGTACCCCCAGACCGTTTCATGCAGGCCCTTCTTCGACCTCTTCGCACGGCGTTTACATCAACCTACTGTCCGACCAGCATTCTGATGACGAAGACATAGTGTATATGGGCACTCAGCACCAGCCTTCTAATCTTATCCTTCCAGGAGCGCACGGTAACTCATCCGACTTTGTTGATTTATCCAGTCATCCAGACCCGCCACACCTCCATGCTCGTTCCATGCCAGGTGTGCAAAGTCCCTCTACGTACTCATCTTTATTTCTGTTTCATGCTTATCATTTGGTTGCTAGATCCCCGACACCGTTTGACAAGACCACAGAACTTCTCTGAGCCAGGGAGTGCAGGATCCGGACATATTCCTCCACCCCAGGCACTGAGGCGGATTGTCAATTCACCGCCGCCCCTACCACCCACTCGTCAGGCTGCTTCCATCCGACAATCACGCCCTGGTGGTGCGATTCTTACCTCAAGGTCACGCGCCACTGGCCGCCGTCACTATGCTTTCCGGTTTCCCACCTACGATGAGCCAGAGGATATGCGTGGTCCAGCAGACAATGGAGACTGGGGCAATGGATGGCTTGGAATGATGGCCAACGGTTACAATGATGGCTTTGGCGCACTGTACCACGGAATTCACGCTTTCTTTGATAACATCAGATGGGTGGGGCCTGTCGGTGGTGCTGAGGCTGCCGAAGTACCAAAGTTTGAGGAGAGGTTCATTCATAACGGGCGATTACCGCGCAAGGGCTTTACGTATGACTTTGATCGCTTTGGGCCGGACGTCAGGTTCAAGATTGGATCATTTAAACTTATCGACGGTCAAATGAGGCATCGTCGTCTAGCAGCCGTTCACGTTCTCCTGCTGTAGCTGATTCCGTTTTAGACCCTGATGGAAAAAAGCTCAAGCGTAGAGCCATCTCCAAGCCAGAACCTGCGGTGATTGACCTTGATGCGCTCCCTGATTCAGAGGAATCTGGTTCCTCGTCCCTTCCAACAGTCATATGCGCGGGATGCGATAAGCCACTGATGCAAGGCCTCGACGGCGATGATCGAATATGGGGTCTTCGCTGTGGTCATTTAATATGTGGAGGCTGTTTAACGCGTGTTGGAAGGCCACCTCCTCCCGAACAACCCACCGCCGTACAGCTCCTCATCGGTGGGGCTGACAAGCTGCTGGAGGAAGCTCGCAGCGAATGCGCGCAAGGGAAAGGCAAGGCCATTGAGCTTGATCAACACCCACATGAACCTGCCAAATTCCCTTTGCTAGAGGATGCTGTTGACCATGATCACTCTTCTGTCGTACCCGTTTCTACCACTTATCCACGTCCCATTGGTATGCGACTTCGCACTTTTGGCAACAACAGCCTAAGAGAAACCATTGATTCCTCCTATTCTCCCCTCAACCCTATTGACCTCGCTTCTGGCGACAATAATCTGGGAGAAGCCACCGATTCCTCTTATTCTCTCTCGACGACGTCCTCCCCTCACCTTCTACTTCGAAACCTACTCGCGGACGCGGCAACAGACGCGGTCGGGGACGAGGCAGAGGCAGAGGCCGAGGGAGAGCTGTAACGAAAGGCAAAGGGCGCGCGATTCCAAGAGAATGGACCTATCACTGTCCGGTAGAGGATTGCCGGAAGGCGCATGTCAGAGTTGTTAAGTTGGGTGACACGAATGTACTTGGACAAGAGGAATGGGTTCCACATGCTGATATGGGAGAGATTGCCGTTTACATTTAAATATTAGCGCTCGTTGAAGTTCTGTTTAATGCAACTTTTGATTTGTGATATAGTTCGGATGTGAGATGATACTTCTGCATTATTCTCCTGCGACCTAAGCCTTGTATGCACCTAAATAACCTGTTTGGACTCGTTGATACAGTAATGCATGGGTTAACCCCACCTTGATGTCATTGTCATGCTCCGAACCTATTTGGTAAGCGCGAAACTCTCAAATCTCCACAGCTACTGGTCTGTTTGGGATGGGGTTCTGGAGGCTAGTACATTCGAATTTCCTCTTCCTAAGATCATTCACTACTGACAACTTTGAATTTCCGACATTCAGGTACTCTGACTTCATGCATCAGATCCATTCCTCCACGTCTTTTTCCTTCAAATCTCCACCAAATTCAATGGGGTATGATGCATTAGAATCATATGGTCCACCACTACTCATCCTAGGACTCTCCTTCCTAGTGTACAAGGGCTGATGAATGGTATATATCATGATTTGGACCGTTTGTGATGTGTGCCCATCCATCCTGCCTATATACAGTGCAGCTGAAGTATTTTACAACTTCAGCGAAGATCCTGAACAGGAATATCAGGCAAAAGGGATTATCAACCATCAATGGGATGACGATGAATCAATATTTCCGAGCCAAATGTCAAGGAACGCGTGTCAGTTTACGCTAGAGGGGTCCTGGCAATCTAGTCAATCACAAGAGCGAGGGACAAGCCACTCGCTACAGCCCAGATACACATGTAAATGTTATATGGGCTACTAGGGGCTAGATCGGGCTGACCAGGAAAGTCGGGACAATGAGATCTCCCAAAGCACAGTGCTTTGATGGCAAGAAACAATTAGTTCACATCCGAGGGAAGATGTGCAAGAAGGTAAGGGATCCCTAAGTACAGCAGGCACTTAGGCTACCCACATCAGGTGCGGATCATCAGATTACTGTCGCTGCGTGATTTTCAGGACGACAAGATGTGATCGTCAAATACATACACTACCATTGCAACGAAGCTCGTAATCTCAAAGCATATGGTGAATCGCCAGAAAATGCCAAGGTCAATGTTTGGCAATGGAAGACATCGAATACTCTGATTTCGGTGAAGATCGTGGGGACGTCGAAATTGACGACCTCTAGACCATAGAGGCTGCCGGTGTCAACACCTTTCCACGTGCACTAATCAAACTGTGATGGATATTTCGAACATTATAAATTGCACTGGTCATAGAAGGTATTCCAAAGCATTAAACGATGGGGCAGTGCCTTTCATGGCGAAGTATTCAGCAATATCGGTAGCGCAGGCGCGTATTGCCTCTGTCACCAATTCTGGCGTTATACGGACACGGTCTTGTAATCTCGGCTTTTCCGTCCTCGTGCAGCATGGTTGCGACTCTCGAGCTTCAATGACTGAGGGCGCTCTTCGTTCAACAAGAAGTTTGACAAGTTCCAAGTTGCGTTGTCGGATGGCGATTTTAACAGCGAGCGACCCCTGCGACCCAGGGTCCGCACCATAAGACAGAAGGAGTGTTACCAATGGGATTGAGCGTCGATGGCAGGCCATTATAAGGGGGTAACCTTTATGCGAGTTAATGTTTGGTTTGTAAATGTTATGATGTCGGGCGAGTTCATCAAGTACGTTTGTAATGGCATCCTCATTATTATTATGAATGGAAGTAGAGGGTGATGCGTTAGGGCGATATCTGAATAGCCTTCGGGGCAGTTTTATCCAAATGACTGGAAGCTTTTTGGAGAAGGGAACTAGACCATGAATTCGATGGATAGCACGCAGCACTCCTGGAGTGCAGACGGGGTGCAGCAGACTCGCCTCGACTATATGAGCAAGTTGGACGTTCGGTTGACCACCCTCATTCGTAAGTGGGTGCAGCATCATCAGCCACCTGGCGCGTAAGGATTCCGGCGCGGAACGAAGTGTATGGTGCATGGACTTTGAAACTAGGGGTAATTGTGCATTCAATGCAAACAGGTGAATTTCGTACAGCAGCTGTAACATAAACTGTGTGAGAGGATGCAGGCCAATGCAGCCACGCTACGATACCTCGATGGGCAACATGGCCAGCATTAAAACTGCCACCTGATCTGCGAAATGTTATGTAATCAATGTTGACACACTCAGCTCAAGGCCTGAAAGCAGTTGTGTCTCTTGCGCTGCCTTCAACAAATCCCATAAAAATGCCCAATGAGGGTCCATGCATGTACTGAAGGTCAAGCTCGAATACCTGTATTTATCATTGTTTACATCGAGTTTATAAATTTAGCGGCCTTAACTTTGTTTTTTAACAGCATGAATTGTCTTCGTTTGTGCCAACCTGACTTCACCTCACTGAAACTGCACATGGTATGAGGAAGATGGTATACCCGATTTTTTTGCGATGATTATGGGTGTACAATATATGGACTTTCTGTCACAACCGACAAATCCCGGGGCTCCGTCAGCGGTGAACCAATGCCGATAGGCGAATCTGCCAACCTGAAACCCGATCTAACCAGCCCTCAACCTGATGTCTGGCCCCCTGCCCTATCAAGTGAGACTTGGCCAACAATCAGACCCTGGACCCTGCTGGCATTCCGACTTCACCACCAGTTCTGTCAGAGACCGGATGCGGGATGAAGGAAATGTCCCCATGGTGGAGGGCTTTGGCCTCAGCGACTTAGACCAGGAGCGCTGTGCCTAGTTACATGTCTGTGCCCTAATTTACTTACTGGAAATGAGAACTTAGAAGGGGGAAACTCTAGTTGATTTTGTCACTGGGGTGTAACCTATCTACAAGTTATGTATATATAGTTACATAGAGGGTGGGCCCATGAATGGTGGGGCTGAGTGGAGTGGAGCTAACTATTGGAATTATGAACTAGTTGCAAATTAGCACTCAGTTCCAAGGATGTGAACTGAGGAGAGAGGAAAGAGAAAAATCGCACAAGGTGGCTTTTAAGCCATCCTCAACTGCGTTCATCAACATGGATGCCAAAAGTAGAAGTATCAGGCAATCCTTCATGGAAATGCCCATGTGCAAGATGTATAGTCCGATGGACTCAATGGATGGTCCACAGTGTACCAAGAAAACAAGGATTTCAACACTAACGGAATTACATGTTAGCTGACTGAATATTACCAACGAGTTGGGTTACAGGGTTAGTGGAGTGGCAGGCTATAACCCAGAAATGGAAAGGAGGGATTGGCCCGAAGGTAGGCTTGCAGGGCAAGCAAGTGAATTGCCCAGCGGAGGCAGGAGTGTGCTAGTGGATGTCGGAGCTGTCCGGAGGCCTTTGGGACTCCGTACTTAGGGAGGTGTAGGTAATATATTGGATTGAGGGGGTGTCAGGGCAACCACACCTGACCATACAACCCCAGAACCACCTTCCCTGACCTCCCCCCACTTCCCTCATCCTCCCATCTTCACACACCTTTCGCAACTACAGCCTGCACGCGAACCTGCGGGAAAAATCACGTGGGTCAAGGTGAGCAACTCGCCTTAACCCATGTGACACCTTTTCCACATCGTGGGAACATGCTCGGCTCCTACCCTTAGTCACGTTACAAACTGTATAGTACATTTCCCTTTTATAGTAGCCAAGTGGGGAATAGGGAAACTTACCCTTCTTCTCAACTCAATCCCTGCTTAGGCAAGTTGTAGCTACCTTCCATAATACATGACAACTCAATCCCCGCTTAGTGAGTTTGAGGAGCTTGGGGTAGGATCCAGCACTTGGCTGCCTGGGACACTGCAAGTGTCCAGTTCTGAGGTAGGGCTGCCCCCAGACAGAGGCCGGGCCCTGACAGGGGGTGGTGACCATCAAGGGAGTTGGAGGTGATTGTGGAATATGGAGGCTCTGAGGTTAGTGACTGTTAGAGACCAGATCGAGACGAAGGATTTGTCTCCATGGCAGAGGGCTTTGGCCTCAGCGACTCAGGCCAGGAGTGCTGTGCCAAGTTACATGTCTGTGCCCTAATTTACTTACTGGCAACGAGAACTAAAGGGGGATCAACTCTAGTCGATTTTATCACTGAGGTGTAACCTATGTACAAGTTAAGTATATATATAGTTACAGCGAGGGCAGGCCCATGAATGGCAGGGCCGAGTGGAGCAGAGCTAATGGAGTTAAACATTAGCCAATTGAATATTACCGACAAGTCGGGTTATGGGGTTAGTGGAATGGCAGGCAATAACCCAGAAACAGAAAGGAGGGATAGGCCTGAAGGTGGACTTGCAGGGCAAGCAAGTGAATTGCCCAGCAGAGGTGGGAGTGCGTTAGCGGACGTTGGAGCTGTCCGGAAGCCTTCGGGGCTCTGTACTTAGGGAGGCGTAGGTAATATATTGAAAAGAGGGGGTGGTGACCATCGAGGGAGGTGGAGGTGATTGCGGAATACAGGAGCTTGTTAGACACTGGTCCGGGGTCGGCACTGAAGGTCGCCGATGCGGGCCGCTATTGGCCGCAATGGCTGCGATGCCTCAGACAAGGCCCAGGGGTAGGGCATTTGGCCTCAGCAACTCTAAAGGGAGTGCTGTGCCCCCTAGCTGTCTCTTGGCCCTCATTTCGGACTCACTGGGGTTGCCTTGTTGGGGTCAGGACTTAGGGGTCGTGGTCACATCGATATTCGAGCTAAGGTACAATAAAGTATCATACAGGATATATATAGGAGGAAGAAATGAATGGAAGTGGACCCGGGCCGGAGGCCGAAGGGTCCGGAAGCAAACAAGAATAAGGAGCGGGGTTGGCCGCATAGCGGCCGGCAATGACCGAGGGTCAAAACAAACAATAACACATAAATAAAGGAAAGAGCATAGGGCCGCGATAGTGGCGATGGTATTGTAGCAGCGCTGGACTTGGAGTTGGGCCGGAGTCGGGCGCGGGATTGGTAGTGGCCCTGTAGGGGCCAAGTGGGCGGGGTAGAGGAGTCGCGCTGGGCATGGTGCCGGAGGCGGACTCAGGGCGGGAAGGTTGGTGTGGCTGTGGGGGAGTCGGCCAGGTGCAGGGGTGTCAGGGCACATACCCTGACTTAGCCCGGACCCGGACCCGCGTCCGGACCCGCTCCACTTCCCGCGCACTTCCTGCGCCGCACGCTCCGCACGCCGCATGATCCGACCCCGGATCCCACCTCATGTGACTTCCGGGTATCCCCAGAAGTTTTCGCCATATTGGGGCCACTGTGGGAAAGTGAGAAGTTAACCTTCTTCTCACTTTCTTACCCACAGTAGGCAAGTGTAGCCTACTCTTCATTTATCTATACACTTTCTTACCCACAGTAGTTATGCCCTGAGATGGGCTGTGTTTACAGGCTAGACTGTGGACTGTAGAGAGGGGTCATGGGGACCCAGGGTCCGTCCCCTGACAAGGGGAGCCTAGGGGCAAGCAGGGAAGTGAGCAGGGGGTCCTCAGGGAGGATAGGGCTGAGGTCGGGGCTCACGCTCACGCTCGCATAGCGGTAATGGGCTCGGGCGGCATCGGGATGGGCGGTTAACGGGCCGGAATGCACGGCCGTGACAGAGCTCCAAGGTTAGTGAAGGAGCGGAGGTAGTCCGGAAGGGTCGGAGGTGGTGGAAGACTGTCATATCCATACAATCCTGACCTCCGCTCCAGGCTCCTGGGACTCTGAACCTGACTTCCGGAGTCCTACTTCCCTTCCGTCACCTTCTCCTTGCCGACCCCCAAGAGGTTATCCCACCTCCGGCTCCAACACCACCTTCAGTCCGACTCCGGAGCATTCTGGGTCCGACCTCAACCTCGACACCTCCCAGATGAGCATGCAACACCTATGCCCCTGACTCCGGACCTCCACTCTGGAATCCCGTTTTCGCGTCTCTGTCTCCGGAACCTCCAGTCTTAGCTCCGACCTCGGACTTTGACCCCACCTCTGCTTATACCCATTGTATTGGTTAGCTCATTCCATTTAATTACGTTTGCCAATATTCCGGAGTTTAACTTCCGAGTTCGGACTTTCTGGACTTATGTCGGACCTTGCAACTATTGCATTGCTCCATTCAATTCCGCTATACTCCCTCATTCCTATTTGGGCTACTGCTTCCTTTCTATTCAGTCAGCTAGCCATTCCCCACTCCCAACCTCCTTCCTTCCTCCTTGGGCCTTGGCCCTTCACTCCTCCTTTGGGAAACACCATTGAGTCAAACCCTTGACCCTCGGTGTTGTTCCTCTTTCCAGCTCCCTTTGTCTCCTTTCGGAGTACCCTTGCTCCTTTTGATTCCGGACCCCTCCTTATATACAATGTACATAGTAACTTGTAACCTCAGTCCAAAATCGACCTGAATTCCCCCCAAGAGACTTTCCCTCTGCTAGATCCGAAATTAGGGACCCCCAGGACAACCAGCAATGGCACAGCGCTCCGCTTGAGTCGCTGAGGCTGAGGTCCTTCCATGCTAAGTCTCCGATTCCACTCCAGAGTCCTGTCAGGGGACGACTCCCGGGTCCCCATGACCCTCCCCTATGGTCCACAGCCTACTGGTGTAACCAGCCCTATCCAGGGCACAACCTACTGTGGGTAAGGAGATGAATAGATAAAGGCAATGTAGAATACACTTGCCTACTGTGGGTAAGGAGATGAGAAGGAAGCTAACTTCTCATCTTCCCACAGTGGCCACAATATCAGCAAAACTTCTGGGGATACCCGGAAGTCACATGAAGGGGTAGGAACCGGGTCCGGACGCGGGTCCGGGTCTGGGCTAGTCAGGGTGTGTGCCCTGACAAGTCGTCCGAATCCGCTGGTTCTAACAAAGATGATGGCCATGGATGGATATGACAGTGACAAAGGAGTGGAGGTAATCCGGAAGGACCGGAGGTAGTGGAGGATGATGGCCATGAATGGATATGACAGTATCCCCTTCTTAGGCCTGAACCCTTGAAGGCCCAGAATTAGTAAGGTGAGGGGAGCTGTACTTACAGAAAAAATAAAAATGGAGATGAGGAGTGGAGAGAAAGGAGAGATGGAAGAGGAGTTGGGATTCCTAAGGAGCTTCGGGTCCAGGCTTATCTGGATACTGAGAGTGGAATGCTTCTGTTACAGGAATGGGTTCTGGGGAACCCAACCTGAGCCGTTCTGCTCACAAATGGAGGTGGCTGCATAGCCGTTGAGGGGAGAGCAGGAGGAGATCCGAGGCCAGGTGGGCTAACGGTAACTTGGCACTCCAAGGAGCATACCGGCAGTGGGTGTGGTGGTCTGCTAATGGTGACTTGGCACTCCGAGGAGCGTACCGGCAGTGGGTATAGTGGGGGCTCCTTGAGGGAGCCACCTAACAGTCGGCTAGCGGTGACTTGGCGCTCATGTGAGCGTACCAGTAGTGTGGGTAGTTGGCACTCCTTGAGGGAGTAGCCCAGTGGTTGACTATCAGTTACTTGGTGCTCAGGGGAGTGTACTGGTAGTGGGATTTGTTGGGACAGGCAGGTTGGTTGACCAGTGCATGGTAGTGAGTGACCATGGGAATTTGGGCCCATGGGTATGTGGCCAGGCTGTCATATCCGTGCATACCTGATCCCAACCCGACTCCCGGACCTCCTTCTTCACCACCTCTGGAGTCCTACCCTACTGCTGTCTGTTCCGATATTCACCTTTGGTCCTGACACCACACCTGACACCACACCTCCTCTCACCCCTCTTGCCACCTCCACTTCTCCGTCCTTCTCCTGCCCTATCTCCATCTGCTCCGATACTCACCTCGGACCGAACACCACTCCTCTTGCCACCCTCCTCCTACTCTTCCTCCTCACAACACCTCCACCCTTCCATCACTCCCCTACCCTTCTCCCATCTGCTCCGATACTCACCTTTGGACCTCACACCTTTCCTCTCCTCCACTCCTCTCCCCTTTCCTCTCTCCTCTCTCTTCCCTCTAACCCTCTTCTGCCAACCTTCTGCCAAGTTACGACCTTCTGCCACTGTCCCATACTTCGTACTTGGACACTGCTTGTACCTTTGCTCCGAGACTCCATCATAGTTCCTACCTTGGACTTTGACTCCACCTTGTCAGGGACAGCTCCAAAAGCGGTGAGGTCCCTGCATGTGGGACTCGGTGGGACGAATAGCGGCTGTGTGTAGCGGCGATCCCGTCGCGGGGTGAGCGTCCCCGACCACTTAGTCTGAAGTGGGAAGTTGAGAAGAAGGCTGCTTCTTCTGTTCCCACCCCAGGCACTATATACATGCAGCTAGGGTCACATGGAGGAAGCCACGTCATCTCCACACACAGCCGCACCTCCCTGGGTGTCTCTGTGGGAGATCCCGGAGGTGGCTGCTCAGTAGGCAGGAGTGTGCGCGGCATGTGCGGCGATCAGGGGGGCGGGGTTAGGTATGTAGTAGTACATGGAGAAAGGGGAATCGACCGTAGAATAGAAATAGAAATAGAGATAGAGAGAAGGGGGAAAATGGGGGAGGAGAGATGGGGAGTGATAACGGGGAGTGCGGTACGGTGCAGGGTGCAGGGTGGGGTCAGGCAGGTGTGCCCTGACACACCTCAGCTTTAGTCCACTGCATTGGTGACCTCATACTATGTAAACACCATTGCCAATATCCCTCAGACTTTCAACCCTGCCTCTGTAACCTCCATGACCTCCGTAACCCCCAAGCTCCATGGACCACCTTTGGCACTTTCGCCACTTGTAATGTATCTTTCACGTTTTCCCCTCATCCCTATTTGGACTGCTGCTTCTTCCCATTCTAGCCAGTTAGTCATCATCCCCACTTCCCCTCATCCTCCTGCCCCTCTGGGCTTTGCCCTCCTTACCTCCTTTCGGATGTACCACAGGTTCTGCCCTATGACCTTCGGTACCGCTCCACTTCTGTCATCCCTTTGTTCCCGTTCAGACGCCTTTGTTCCGATTCGGACCCCCCTTTGTTTCCCTGTGCTTTCGCCCTCTCCATTATATATATCGGCACTTGTACATACTCGTTTTAGGCCTTAGTCTAAAATCGACCTGAAATGCCCCCTAGAGACTTCCTGCTCGCTGCCTATGAAATTAAGGACCAAATGGACAAACAGCAATGGCACAGCGCTCCGTTTGAGTTGCTGAGGCCAAGGTCCCTCCTTGCTAAGTCTCCGGTTCCCCTCCGGAATTGTCTGCCCTTGCCCAGTTCAGGTCGATTTTAGACTGAGGGCCTAAAACGAGTATGTACAAGTGCTGGTATATAATGGAGAGGGCGAAAGCACAAGGGAAACAAAGGGGGTCCGAATTGGAACGAAGGCATCCGAATGAGAACAAAGGGATGACAGAAGCGGAGCGGTACTGAAGGTCATAGGGCAGAACCTGTGGTACATCCGAAAGGAGGTAAGGAGGGTGAAGCCCAGAGGGGCAGTGAGGTGAAGTGGGGATGATGACTAACTGGCTACAGTTGCGGACAGGCAAATTCATTAAATTTTCTATCACGGGAACAACTGTGTCAATAAGTTTGATTTTTGTATAGTTGTACTCCATTTGGCCATAGCTATCTAAAAACACACTTTATAGGCTCCTAGGTCGTTTTTCGAGCGCACGCTAAATTTTGGACCCAAAAATTGAAGAAAAATTTGGCATTTCAGACATCGACGAGGCAATATTGGCAATATTGGGAGGGTATACTTTTGTACATCAAAATACAAGAGTATCTAGCTATCTGTGGTTGCAGTATTCCTCGGAATCGCATCCATTGCAAGAATTGCGGCTTCGCTTCGGAAACTGAGTGATGACTCTTTTGTTTTTTTTACCACCCATTCTGCTGCTTTTCCCTTCCGATAGACATCCATAAACCTCCAAGTCTGATTAATGCACTTCCAAATTGTGCATGAATCCAAATGCTGGAGGGGAGTGGTTGGCGTACCGGAAGCAAACTCATGTGATTCTGCCTCCCCATCACCGATTTCCTGCCATACCACCATTCCATGGGACTTCTTTCACAAAAAATCATATGCTACTAGTCAACAGCTTTCATTTGGCCCCCTTTTTATGCATGGGCGCCTATTTTCTAGTGCGACGCTAAATTTCGGCACTCACATGGAAATATAATCTTCGAATTCAGTGTCGGAAAGCCTCGGAATGAACTCGGTTACCCAAAATATGTCATGTTTCCAGACTTTTTCATGGAGATTAAAATTTCTTTCAGACTTTGCCTGTCCACAACTGTAGAATGGGAAGAAGCAGTAGTCCAAATAGGGATGAGGGGAAAATGCGAAAGATACATTACAAGTGGCAAAGGTGCCGAAGATGATCCATGGAGCTTGGAGGTTATGGAGGTTACGGAGGTGGGGTTGAAAGTCTGAGGAATATTGGCAATGGTGTTTACGTAGTATGAGGTCACCAATGCAATGGACTAAAGCCGAGGTGGAGTCAAAGTCCGAGGTAGGAACTATGATGGAGTCTTGGAGCGAAGGTATGAGCGGTGTCCAAGTATGGGGTATGGGACAGTGGCGGAAGGTCGTAACTTGGCGGAGGGTTGGCGGAAGAGGGTCAGAGGGAAGAGAGAGGAGAGAGGAAAGGGGAGAGGAGTGGAGGAGAGGAAAGGTGTGAGGTCCAAAGGTGAGTATCGGAGCGGACAGGAGAAGGGTAGGAGAGTGACGGAAGGGTGGAGGTGTCGTGAGGAGGAAGAGGAGGAGTGAGAGGAGTGGTGTTCGGTCCAAGGTGAGTATCGGAACGGACGGCGGCAGGGTAGGACTCCGGAGGCAGTGAAGATGGAGGTCCGGGAGTCGGTTCAGGATCGGGTATGTATGGATATGACGTCAAGTCTTGCTCTGGGTGAACGGTGATGTTTGGATGGTAGCCCTTATTGGCAAAGAATGGAGAGATGCCTGTGGTGGCATTTGGAGCGTTATTGTATGTGAACTCCACAAGAGGTAGGAGTTCAGACCAATTATCCTGCTGATAGTTACTATAGATACGCAGGTACTGCTCAAGTGTCAGGGCACAGCCCTTGACCCCACTCACCCTCAGACACCCTCACCCTTTCCCTAACCACCCACTCCCCACATTTCCCCATTCCCCCTATCCTTCCCCCCACTGTTTCACACAATGATGCACACACACGGACCTGTGGGAACGTTCTGGGCGAGCGACTCACCCAGAAATGCACAGCCATAGCTGTGGGAACTTTCTGGGAGAGTAACTCGCCTAGGACACGTGACTGTGGGAACATTCTGGGTGAGCAGCTCGCCCAGAACTTTCCCATGGGTCACACCTGTTTGTCAGAGACTGGAATGCTGTCAGAGTCGGAAGTACTGTCAGAGTTTGGAATATTGTCAGAGACGGAATACTGTCAGAGTCAGGCAGACTGTCAGAAGGCAGATGGAAGATGGATTGGGTTCTGTCTGAGTTGAGGTTGGAGGTGATGCAGAGGTCTGTTGGAGCGCACACGCAGATATGCAGGCGGAAATATGCGGCGCATCCGGAAGCGCTGTTCAAGGTTAGCAGAGTGGGATCGTGGCCTCAGCGACTCAGGTGGAGCGCTGTGCCCTGAGCTTGACATTTGGGGGAGATCCCGTATTTACAGATTGACACTCACAGCGGACTTCAAACAAGACTTGTGGGTGGAGCGGACCTGTAGGAGGAGCGCGGACTCCGCGAGCACGGACTCAGAGGGGGGGAAGCCCCCTTTGCAGAAGGAGAGACTCAGACCAGACAGGGGGGGTACTCTAGTTGATTCCAGACTAAGGTCCCTGAAAGTATTTACAGGATATAAATAGGCAGGAGGGAAACACAGAAGGACTGGTCAGTCCAGCATGGTCCGGTGCGGAAATAAGCGGGGATTGTCAAACTGAATGAAGGACAAGAGCCCGGGAAATGGGAGGCAATGAACTAAACAAAAGCGGATCAAGTGCCAATATTGACAGGTAATAAGAAGTGCATCAGCACATGGATCAAGTGCCAATATTGGCAAGTTAAGCGAATGAATGGATGAACAATATAGGCACTCGGCAAGGAATGAATGGTATGCTGCCGAGTGACAAGATGGCCAGAGAAAAGCAGAGGTCAGTGCGCGGTGCCGATACAAGTCCGGGGTTGGTGCAGTGCCGACACAAGTCCGCAAAGGGACATGGAAATCAGTGCGGTGCTGACAAGTCCGCAACAGAGGGTGGTCCATCAGTGCTGTCACAAACAAGGGCAGCATGATGGCCAGCAAGGTCGGAGGGGAGTGTTGGCCTGACCACAGGGTGTGGAGGGCAACCAGGAGTGGCAGAGGTCCAGAGGGTGTGGAGGTGGGCAGAGGTACAGATGCGGGCAGAAGTCCGGATGCAGGTGGAGGTCTGGATGCAGTGCATGGTTGATAGGGCAGGGGGCCAATTGGGGGCTGGTTAGATTGGGTTTTGGGTCAGCAGATTTGCCTATCGGCATCGATTCGCCACTGACGGAGCCCCGGGATTTGTCAGTTGTGACACCATTATGGAAAGTTGGCAGCAAGTGGGAACTGTATAGTTCCTAGGGTCCTTTTGTGTCGGCCTCACAGGGGGCTGAGAGGCTTACCCTTCTTCTCAGCTCATTCCCTGTGAAGGCTGAGGCTAGTCCCCTCAGTGACTTCGAGCAGTTAGCAGCTGGGGAGAGTACCCCAGCTTCCACACCCGGTGTCAGAGACTGGATTTTGTCAGAGGCTGGGATATTGTCGGTGTCGGAGATTGTGGCAGAGGTCTGTTGGAGCGCGCATGCGCGGATATGCGGGCGGAAATATGCGGCGCGTCCGGAAGCGCTGTTCAAGGTTAGCAGAGTGGGATCGCGGCCTCAGCGACTCAGGTGGAGCGCTGTGCCCTGAGCTTGACGTTTGGGGGAGATCCCGTATTTACAAACTGACACTTACAGCGGACTTCAAACCAGACTTGTGGGCGGAGCGGACCTGTAGGAGGAGCGCGGACTCCGCGAGCACGGACTCAGAGGGGGGAAGCCCCCTTTGCAGAAGGAGAGACTCAGACCAGACAGGGGGGGTACTCTAGTTGATTTCAGACTGGGGTCCCCGAAAGTATTTACAAGGTATATAAATAGGCAAGAGGGAATATAGAAAGGCCGGTCAGTCCGGCGCGGTCCGGCGCGGAGATAAGCGGGAATTGTCAAACTAAATAAGGACAAGAGCCCGGGAACTGGAAAGGAGGAACAGATCACTAAACAATAAGTGGCAAGGGTTATTGATGAATAACTGAATGAGATCAATAACCTAGTGCCAATAAAGAGGGGATCAAATGCCGATATTGGCAGGGAAGCAAACAATAAATGGCACTCGGCAAGGAATGAATGATAAGCTGCCAAGTGACAAATGGCCAGAGGAAAAGCGGAGGTCAGCACGTGGCGCCGATACAAGTCCGCAAATAAGCGGGGTCGGTGCGGTGCCGACACAAGTCCGCGAACAGAAGTTGATCTGCCAGCACTGTCACACAAGGACAGCATGAAGGCCAACAGAGGTACAGAGGGGAGTGGGAGTGTTGACCTGACCAGAGGTGTCAAGGGCAACCAGAAGTGGCCAGAAGGTGCAGAGATGGGCAGAGGGTGCGGAGTGGGCAGAGGGTGCGGAGTGTCCGGAAGCGGGGCATGGCTGTGACCACATAGCGGGAAGCGATGAGTGTGGTTCAGATGGAGACAAGGCAGGCGTGACTGAATGCCGGGAGCGCCAAGGGCTCAGGAACTGGAGGTAAGGTTGGAATACCGGCAGGGTCTAGGTTCTGATTCTTGGCCAAGTCTCACGCAGTAAGGCAGGGGGCCAGACATGGGGTTGGGGGCTGGTTAGGATGGGTTTCGGGTCGGCGGATTCACCTATCGGCATTGGTTCGCCGCTGACGGAGCCCCGGGATTTGTCGGTCATGACACCCGGTCTCACCCTCCGGCCACTCCCAGTTGGGGTCCGGATCCTGACTTCAAGTGTCTGGTTCATCTGTTTGGTCTGTCCATCTCTGTCAGAGACCAGATCGAGACGAAGGAATGTCTCCATGGCGGAGGGCTTCGGCCTCAGCGACTTATGCCAGGAGCACTGTGCCAAGTTACACATCTGTGCCCTAATTTACTTACTGGCAACGAGAACTAAAGGGGGTCAACTCTAGTTGATTTTATTACTGAGGTGCAACCTATGTACAAGTTGAGTATATATAGTTACAGCGAGGGCGGGCTGAGCAGAGCAGAGCTAATGGAGTTAAACATTAGCTGATTGAATATTACCGACAAGTTGGGTTATGGGGTTAGCAGAATGGTAGGCAATAACCCAGAAACGGAAAGGAGGGATAGGCCCGAAGGTGGGCTTGCAGGGCAAGCGAGTGAATTGCCCAGTGGAGGTGGGAGTGCGCTAGCGGACATCGGAGCTGTCCAGAAGCCTTCGGGGCTCCATACTTAGGGAGGCGTAGGTAATATATTGAAAAGAGGGGGTGGTGACCATTGAGGGAAGCAGAGGTGATTGCTGAATACGGGAGCTCTGAGGTTAGTGAAGAAGGAGCAGAGGTAGTCCAGAGAGTTCGGAGGTAGTGGAAGTCGATACAATCTCCTTCAGGGTGGTAACCTGAGGTGAAGTGGAGGCAGATGTTGAGGGCTTTACCAAGTGAACGGAAAAAATGAGAAACAAACTCTGGACCCCTGTCAGAGGTGATGTGGGAAGGAACTCCATGTTTGGAGAACACATGGAGAATGTTAGATCAGGCAGATTTGGATGACTCCGGAGTGGAATCGGAGACTTAGCATGGAAGGACCTCGGCCTCAGTGACTCAGGTGGAGTGCTGTGCCATTGCTGGTTGTCCTGGGGGTCCCTAATTTTGGATCTAGCAGAGGGAAAGTCTCTTAGGGGGGAATCAAGTTGATTTCGGACTGAGGTTACAAGTTACTATGTACATTGTATATAAGGAGGGGTCCAGAATCAAAAGGGACAAGGGTAGGATGAAAGGAGACAAAGGGAGCTGGAAGGAGGAACAACACCGAGGGTCATGGGTTTGACTCAATGGTGTTTCCCAAAGGAGGAGTGAAGGGCCAATGTTAGAACCGGGCGAGAACAGACGACTCTGGAGTGGAATCGGAGACTTAGCGTGGAGGGACCTTGGCCTCAGCGACTCAAGCGGAGCGCTGTGCCATTGCTGTTTGTCCATTTGGTCCTTAATTTCACAGTAGGTGAGCAGGAAGTCTCTAGGGGGCATTTCAGGTCGATTTCGGACTGAACCAAAACGAGTATGTACAAGCGCCGATATATATAAAAGAAGGGGCAAAAGCACAAGGAGAACAAAGGGTAATCGAATTGGAACGAAGACGTCCGAACGGGAACAAAGGGTAGAAGAAGCAGAGCGGTACCGAAGGTCATAAGGCAGGACCTGTGATACATCCGAAAGGAGGTAGGGAGGGCGAGGCCCAGAGGGGCAGGAGGATGAGGGGAAGTGGGGATGATGACTAACTGGCTAGAATAGAAAGAAGCAGTAGTCCAAATAGGGATGAGGGAAAAACGCGAGAAATACATTACAAGCGGCGAGAGGGCCGAAGGTGATCCGTGAAGCTCGGGGGTTGCGGAGCTTACGGAGGTTATGGAGGCGGGGTTGAAAGTCCGAGGGATATTGGCAATGGTGTTTACGTAGTATGAGGTCACCAATGCAATGGACTAAGACCGAGGTGGAGTCAAAGTCCGAGGTAGGGACTATGACGGAGGCTCGGAGTAAGGTACGAGCGGTGTCCGAGTGCGAAGTACGGAACAGCGGTGGAAGGTCGTAACTTGGCGGAAGGGTGGCGGAGGAGTAACAGAGGGAGGAGAGAGGGGAAAGGTAAGGGAGAAGGAGTGGCGGGAAGGAGAGTAGTCAGGTCCGAAGGTGAGTATCGGAACAGACGGGGGAAGCGTAGGGGGATGACGGGAGGGTGGAGGTGTTGTGAAGGGGGAGCGGAGTAGTAGGAGGGTGGCGAGAGGGGCGGTGTTCGGTCCGAGATGAGTATCGGAGCGGACGGAGATAGGGTCGGAGAGGTAAGGAGGAGGTGTGTTGCCAGGACTGAGGGTGAGTATCGGAATGGCAGCGGTAGGTAATGACTCTGGAGGTGAAGAGGGTGGAGGTCCGGAAGTCGGGTTGGGGTCGGGTATGCATGGATATGACACTATCCCTCCTTTCTGTTTCTGGGTTATAGCCTGCCATTCTGCTAACCCCGTAACCTGACTCGTCGGTAATATTCAGTTGGCTAATGTTTAACTCTGTTAGCTCTGCTCCACTCGGTCCCACCATTCATGGGCCTGCCCTCACTGTAACTATATATACTTAACTTGTAGATAGGTTACACTTCAGTGATAAAATTGACTAGAGTTGATCCCCCTTTTAGTTCTTGCTGCCAGTAAGTAAATTAGGGCACAGACGTGTAACTAGGCACAGCGCTCCTGGTCTGAGTCGCTGAGGCCAAAGCCCTCTGCCATGGAGACAACTCCTTTGTCTCGCTTCCGGTCTCTAACAGAACCTGGAGGCTAGGTGTTCATCTAAGAATGCCCCCCAAGGGTGGTGAAGTGCCTTCCTCAAGGTCAATCCTCAGGTTGTGCTCATGGTGCAGTGTCAGCATCGAGGCTTTGCTCTTGCTGAACACATCTGCAAACTCGTGGTACTCCTTCGGAATGGCTGTAAGGTCAATGGAATCGGTGTGGGAGGAAGCAGCCTTTAGGTGGCTTTCCTGAGAAGGGATGGTCAGGCTGAAGGATACCAATTGTCAGGGCCCAGCACCCAAG
Source organism: Cantharellus anzutake (assembly GCF_015039405.1). Classification (NCBI taxonomy): domain Eukaryota; kingdom Fungi; phylum Basidiomycota; class Agaricomycetes; order Cantharellales; family Hydnaceae; genus Cantharellus; species Cantharellus anzutake. Next base: position 1,876,058 of record NW_024066955.1, read on the forward strand.
CCCAGACCCCAGATCCCCTTCTCTACCAGTTGTTGTTTCACTGCCCTGTACACTTGTGTGAGCACGGAAGTGTGAGAAGACCTCCAGACACTGCCACAGTTCTGGGCGAGCTGCTCACCCAGAATGTTCCCACGCCCTCTGAGTACTGCCACCTGGACCCTCCCTATAGTCACACCGCTCAACTGGGGAACTGTACAGTCTTTCCTTTTATGGGTGCCATGCGGGGAGTTGGGAAGGTTACCCTTCTTCTCAACTTAGTGCCCGCATAGAGTGCCCACATAGCATAAGAGTACTTCCAGGTCCCAGGCCAGGCCCTGACACCGATCCTTCAAGTCAACAAGCCTTTGCAAACATGGAATGGCTGACGAACTCGATGGATGGTACTGGAGGAATGGTAGCCTGGGACACAGGTGCTAGCAGAACATCGGATGGTTGGATGTTGGACAATGGTGGTGGTGCTGGAGACAACAGGGGAGAGCTCAGAGTAACTGTTTTGGTTAGTTTGGGAGTTCAGAACATAATACTGCTTGAGACCCAGTCAATCAACAGATTGTAGCGGGTAAGCCAAGTTGTGTCCTAGGACTAGAGAACAAGATCCATCCAGTGATGTGACAAAGAAAGTCGTGGGGGTGATGTTTCTGGAAGCAAAGTGGAGGGGAATATCAACGGCACAGGTTATGATGGAGTTGGTGCTACCATTGAAAAGGCATAGTTGTAGAGGTTTTATCTGATATGTCTTCAGGGCCAGCTCCTTCATGAATTTGTCGTCGATGAAGCAGTCTGAGGACCCAGAGTCTATGAGTGCAGGAACATTGTTACAGGAATGGGTTCCGGGGAACCCAACCTGAGCCGTTCGGCTCACTAATGGAGGTGGCTGCGTAGCCATCGGAGGGAGAGCGGAATGGGATGAGTGTCTGGCAGTGTAACCTGTGGGTTGGCCAACGGTAACTTGGCGCTCCTGGGAGCGTACCGGTAGCGAGTATGACATGGGCTCCTTGAGGGAGCCACCTGGCTGTCTGCTAACAGGGACTTGGCGCTCCTGGGAGCGTGCCGGTAGCGGGTGTGCTGGGAGCAGTTGGCTAGCGGTGACTTGGCGCTCAATGGAGCATACCGGTAGCATGGGATACTGGGACTCCCAAAGGGAGTCACCCAGTTGGTGGCTATCGGTGACTTGGCGCTCATGTGAGCGTACCGGTAGCGGGGGTTGTTGGGGAAAGCGGGCTGGTGGACCAGTGCACGGTAGTGAGTGACCGTGGGAAGTGGGACCCGTGGGTGCGGGGCCAGACATTCTGGAGCTGCCTGGACTATATCCCTCTCCTAAGGAGGTGGGATAGGCTACAGTTCCTGATAGGGAACTTCTGGTTGGATGGGAGTGACCACTCAACCACCCGGTGGACTGGTGGGAGCGGGCAGCAGGAGGTTGGGCATGGGAATGCCCTCCTCGCTGCGGTTTTGTCATGGAGAGGAGGAATAGGGAGGTGGACATGGTTCCAGGGTTACAGGTTGAGTTTACAGTGGTGGCACAATGGTGAGGATGTTACAATCACGGTACAAGGTTTTTGGGTTATGTATTTGATAATGATCAACATCCTCGGCATTTGCCTTTACATGTCATATGACTGGTTTCTATCTAATATCAAAGTCTCAATGGTCAAGGGAAGTCCCTTGAAACTTAACAATTCCCCCAGCCAGCACCAAAACCCAGTGGGAAAGCTTGGCATGGAGTTTGACAGAGAAATATAATGGAGGGCAGAGACAACCTACCTACTTGCAGTCACGGACCATAAGAATCTAGTCCATCTCTATAACAAACATTCTCATAGGTGTGGAAGAGTTTATTTTTTGTCCTAATATCGGACAGGGAAGTAGGAACAGGAGAAGTGAGAGAAGAGAAGAGAAGAGAAGTGGAATGATCTATGGAAGTAGTTGGAGGTGAAGGAGGAGATGAAAGTGAAACATCAACAACACTATCTACAATGGGTAGAACATTAACTGAAGGGTCAACATTAAGAGGAGGAAGTAGACCATTAGAAAGAGAAAAAGAAACAGGAATGTGGAGGGAGGTGTCACAGCCATGCATTCCGGCCTGTTCCCCACCTGTCCCGATGCTGCTCGAACCCATTCCTGCTGTGCAAGCGTGAGTGTGAGCCCCAACCCTCATCCCTATCCTCCTTGAGGACTCCCTGCTCACTCCCCACTTGCCCATGGTTCCCCAATGCTAGGCCGACTCCCCCGCCGCCACACCAACCTCCCCACCCTGAGTCCGCTTCCGGCACCGTGCCCAGTGTGACACCTCTACCCTGCCCACTTGGCCCCTACAGGGCTGCTACCATTCCCGTGCCCAACTCCAGCCCAACTCCGAGTCTGGTGCCGCTATGATACCATCACCGCTATTGCAGCCCTACGCTCCTTCCTTTATTTATGTGTTATTGTTTGTTTTGACCCTGGTCATTGCCGGCTGCTATGCAGCCAACCCCGCTCCTTATTCATGTTTGCTTCCGGACCCTTCGGCCTTCGGCCTGGGTCCACTTCCATTCATTCATTCCTCCTATATATATCCTGTATACTACATTATAGTACTTTAGCTCTAATATCGATTTGACCACGACTCCCAAGTCCTGACCCCAGTAAGTCTGGAATGAGGGCCAAGAGACAGCTAGGGGGCACAGCGCTCCTTTAGAGTCACTGAGGCCAAATGCCCTACCCTCGGGCCTTGTTCGCAGCATCATGGCCATTGTGGCCTATAGCGGCCTGCAATGGTGACCTTTGGTGCCGACCCCGGACCAGTGTCTAACAGGAGGAAAAGTTGGAAATGGAAGATGCGTTTAAGCATACTTCTTTGAGTGCATGGAGGGAAGAATCGCAACCCCCGGTCTGTGCAGAGTCCATGGGGGTGCGGACTAATTTTTTGCCTCTGTGGAAGCAGAACCTTGCTCTTCGGTCCTGGCTGTGTGGGCCTTAGACATGTGAGAAGAAGACTTGGGGCAGTCCTTGACCATGTGGCCAGACTGTCTGCAGAACATGCAAAGTTTCTCATCAAGATGACGCTTACGCTCTTGTGGCATGAGCTTGCCATTGTCTCCGAGTTTTGATGAGAGATCCGGCTTAGCGGAGTTGGCCTCGGACTTCTTGTTGTCCTTTGGAGGCTTGCTACTGGAAGCGGGATTGAATGAGGAGGAAGGAACGGTGTCAGAGCGGGAAGCGGTAGTGGTCTTGTCGAAGACATTGGAGGTGGAGGGTTTCACATGACAAGTTACTTCGGATTTATGCTCCCAATAGTGTGCATCGAAAGTCTGTGATAAGGTGCAAAGTTCCGAAAGGGTGGATGGTTTCCACCCTGACAATGTTATTTTTGATACGTTCCGGCAATCTGTTATAGAAAAAATGGTGGAGTGCAGCTTCCCTGTAACCATGAAGTTTGTTAGAACTGTCAGATTCGGACGACTCCGGAATGGAATCGGAGACTTAGCATGGAAGGACCTCAGCCTCAGCGACTCAGGCAGAGCGCTGTGCCATTGCTGGTTGTCCTGGGGGTCCCTAATTTCGGATCTAGCAGAGGGAAAGTCTCTTGGGGGGAATTCAGGTCGATTTCGGACTGAGGTTACAAGTTACTATGTACATTGTATATAAGGAGGGGTCCGGAATCAAAAGGAGAGAGGGTAGGATGAAAGGAGACAAAGGGGGATGGAAAGAGGAACAACACTGAGGGTCAAGGGTTTGACTCAATGGTGTTTCTCAAAGGAGGAATGAAGGGCCAAGGCCCAAGGAGGAAGGAAGGAGGATGGGAGTCGGGAATGGCTAGCTGACTGAATAGAAGGAAGCAGCAGCCCAAATAGGAATGAGGGAGAATAGCGGAATTGAAATGGACAATGCAATAGTTGCAAGGTCCGGAGTAAGTCCGGAAAGTCCGAACTCGGAAGTTAAACTCCGGAATATTGGCAAACGTAATTAAATGGAATGAGCTAACCAATACAATGGGTATAAGCGGAGGTGGGGTCAAAGTCCGAGGTCGGAGCTAAGACTGGAGATTCTGGAGACGGAGATGCAAACAGGATTCCGGAGCGGAGGTCCGGAGTCGGGAACATAGGTGTTGCATGCTCGTCTGGAAGGTGTCGAGGATGAGGTCGGACCCGGAATGTTCCGGAGTCGGACCGAAGGTGGTGTTGGAGCCGGAGGTGGGATAACCTCTTGGAAGTCGGCGAGGAGGTGGCAGAAGGGAAGCAGGACTCTGGAAGTCAGGTTCGGAGTTCCGGGAGCCCGGAACGGAGGTTGGGATTGTATGGATATGACAAAGTTGTGACACGTGTCAATTGAACTTGATGATGTACTTATTGATATGATGACCATCCTCCATGTCCAGGGTCATAAGTTGGACTTTGGCATTGCCCACAGGATCATGAGGATTGAGTTGGTTTGGAGTTCATTGACGAACTCCTGGTAATTACTCATCCAAGTGAGGACGAAGTAGAGAATTTTGGTTGAACAGTAGGTCCGGCTCAAACCAATCAAGAGCCATCCCCTTGAGGTAGGACTGCACAAAGATGCCCTTGGCATGGTCACTAGCAAAAGCAAGGGGGTGGTCCTGGAAATTCAGTTCGCACTGGACCAAGAATACTCGGAGTTCATGGGGGTCTTTTCCATTGAACTGTTTGGGCTCACAGAAGATGGTGGAGGAGGTGGGCGTCTGGTGTGATGAGCCAAGCTGGTGATAGTGTTACGGGGATGGGGGGAAATCCCCAATCCTCGATCCGTTCTTATAGCGGGATGACGAACGTTGTATCTAGTCTGTACCATAACGGGATATGTAATCAATGAGTGGTCCCAGTCTTGCAAGGGTGTGGACGATCGAATTCCCATCGATCGTGATTGGTGATGTAGTGAGCTATTAAGGAATTGATGGTAGGTAGTCGGGGATGTCATAACGGACAGGTCAGCCACAGGTACTTGGCGCTCCTCAATGGAGCGTACCGTGTGCGAGGTTGCGACTCGTGAGGTGGGTGAGAACTTCGTATAACTGCCATCGGGTACTTGGCGTTTGCAGTGCGAACGTACCGGTAGCAGGTTGATATCATGAGTGTGCAATAAGGATTGACTAATGGGGCCTTTGGTGACTTGGCGTTCCCAAAGGGAACGTACCGTTGGCGGGGGAATATGATGACTGACGAAGGAGGGAACAGATGGTGGACAGGTGGCTACTTGGCGTTCACATAGCGAACGTGCCGGCATCACAGGAAAGTGGACCTCAGAGTATTCACGATCACCAAGATCGTGATGTGACATTGTCTGTCGAGCACTGGGGGGAGAGCGGAGAGATGAGGTCCTGTAGGGTACAGATTCCATAGGATGATACACAGGTTGAGAGTCTTCGACTCGCGACCTCGAGTTCTCACGGCGAGGACCGTTAGAGGACTCGACATAACCAGACTTATAAGACATGTTGTGAGTTGTACAGTCACACGGTTCAGTTGAGTCACAGGATGGGTTGTACAGAAGATGACACACAAGACAATTGTAGAGAGTAGTTGTTAGTTAGTGGGAACTGCCTTCGGTGGTTTCCGTACAAGATGCCTGACTATCTACAAATGGTAAGGTCGCGGGAAATCCTGCGAAACACAAGTAACCTCGGCCAGCACCAAAACCCCAATGGGGAAAGCTTTGCACGAGGGGGGGGGAAAGGGGTAGAACGAGTAAGGAGGGTAGGGTATCGGGATAGAGGATGAAAGGGAGAAAGAAGGGGGGAGCGATAGAGAGGAGAAGTCTTTGACTATGTGACGGATATGGTCATTGGAGACTCTGTATCCATAACAGATAGCGTGGGCTAGCTGTGTGATAGCTACGTTGGGAATGGGCTCAGCATCATCGGTGACTTGGACAGTAGGGATGGGAGGATCAACAGGAGGAGGGTCGACAAAGTCAGGGACCTCAGAGCCGAGTCCAAAGAAGTGGACTGGATCTATGGGCTGTTCAGTGGTGTCTCTGAAGTCGGAATCTGCAACTGGTGATCGATTTCTAATGGGGTGCATGATCGGAGTCGATGGGAGAGGGGTTTCTAAATTAGAGAAGCTACGAAACTCAACTGGGTTTCTTGCCAGACGACTAGGACCAGGCTGCAAGGGTTTGGGAGATGGTGAGGCTGAGTCAGGAACCAATGTGCATAGTTGTGAACGAGTGCAGGGGGCTTTGGGTGCCATACAAGTGTACTGTCAAGGAGTGATAAAATACTGTCAGAGACTGGATGTGGGATGAAGGAAACATCCCCATGGCAGAGGGCTTTGGCCTCAGCGACTTAGACCAGGAGCGCTGTGCCTAGTTACACGTCCATGCCCTAATTTACTTACTGGCAACAAGAACTTAGAAGGGGGAAACTCTAGTTGATTTTATCCCTAGGGTGTAACCTATCTACAAGTTATGTATATATAGTTACATAGAGGGTGGGCCCATGAATGGCAGGGCCAAGCAGAGCGGAGCTAATGGAGTTACGTGTTAGCCAACTGAACATTACTGACGAGTCAGGTTATGGGGTTAGCAAAGTGGTGGTGTTACGGATACGGAGTCTCCAACGACCATATCCGTTGCATGGTCAAAGACTTCCCCTCTCTATCGTTCCTCCCCTCTTTCTCCCTTCCGTCCTCTATCCCGATACCCTATCCTCCTTACCCGTTCTACCCCTTTCCCCCCCTCGTGCAAAGCTTTCCCCATTGGGGTTTTGGTGCTGGCCGAGGTTATTTGTGTTTTGCGGGATTTCCCGTGACCTTACCATTTGTAGATAGTCACGCGTCTTGTATGGAAACCGCCGAAGGCGGTTCCCGCTAACTAACAACTGCTCTACAACTGTCTCGTGTATCATCTTCTGTAACAACCCTCCCTGTGACTCAACTGAACCCGTGTGACTGTACAACTCTCAATATGTCTTATAAGTCTGGTTATATCGAGTCCTCTAATGGCCCTCGCCGCGAGAACTCGAGGTCGAGAGTCGAAGACTCTCGACATGTGTATCATCCTATTGAATCTGTACCCTATGGGTCCTCGTCACCCCGCTCTCCCCCCAGTACTCGACATACAACGTCACATCACGATCATGGAGATCGTGAATACTTTGAGGCCCACTTTCCTGTGATGCTGGCACGTTCGCTACGTGAATGCCAAGTCGCTGCCCATCCACCATCTGTTCCCTCCTTCGTCAGTCATCATGTTTCCCCACCAACGGTACGTTCCCTTTGGGAACACCAAGTCACCGAAGGCCCTACTAGTCAGTCCTCATTGCACGCTTATGACATCAACCCGCTACCGGTACGTTCGCACTGCGAACGCCAAGTACCCGATGGCAACTATACGAAGTTCTCACCCATCTCACAAGTCGCGACCTTGCACATGGTACGCTCCATTGAGGAGCGCCAAGTACCCGTGGCTGACCCGTCCGTCCTGGCATCTCCGACTACCTACCATCAATCCCTTAATAGCTCACTACATCACCAATCGCGATCGATGGGAATTCGATTGTCCACTCCCAGGCAAGACTGGGATCACTCATCGATTACATATCCCGTTATGGTACAGACCAGTTATGACCTTCATCATCCCACTATAAGAACGGATCGAGGAATGGGGAATTTCCCCCATCCCCGTAACAGGTGGGCTATAACCCAGAAATGGAAAGGAGGGATCAGCCCAAAGGTAGGCTTGCAGGGAAAGCAAGTGAATTGCCCAGCAGGGGCAGGAGTGCGCTAGCAGACGTTGGAGCTGTCCAGAGGCCTTCAGGACTCCGTAGTCGGAGGTGATTGCGGAATATGGAGGCTCCGAGGTTAGTGACGAAGGAGTGGAGGTAATCTGGAAGGACCGGAGGTAGTGGAGGATGATGGCCATGAACGGATATGACAAGTTCCTGAGCCTTTGGTGCTCCTGGCATCCAGTCCCTCTGGTTCCTCCTAGGCTTACAGCACAACTCAGTCTCACATCCCTGCCTCCTCTGCATCCCCTGCATATTTTGCATCTTCCATATTCTCTGCATCTTCTGCATCTGGACCTCCACCCACCTCTGCCACTCCTGGTTGCCCTCCACACCCTGTGGTCAGGCCAACACACCCCTCCATACCTTTGCTGGCCATCATGCTGTCCTCGTTTGTGACAGCACTGACAGACCACCCTCTGTCTGCAGACTTATCAGTGCCGCACTGATTCCTGTATCCCATTTTGCAGACTTGTGTCAGTGCCACACTGTGAGGTCTCAGTGGGTTCACTCAGCACATGAGGCTGTAAGTGATATGATGGTATGTATTTTACGGTGTGTGTAAGCAGTTAATGGAAGTTCCTGCTTACCCATGTGACTATATGTACATTGTGATTACATGTGGCTGTCATATCCATCCATGGCCATCATCTTCCACTACCTCTGATCCTTCCGGATTACCTCCGCTCCTTCTTCACTAACCTTGGAGCCCCCATATTCCGCAAATCACCTCCGACTCCCTCGATGGTCACTACCCCCTCTTTTCAATATATTACCTATGCCTCCCTAAGTATGGAGCCCTGAAGACTTCCGGACAGCTCCAACGTCTGCTAGCGCACTCCTGCCCCCGCTGGGCAATTCACTTGCTTGCCCTGCAAGCCTACCTTCGGGCCTATCCCTCCTTTCTGTTTCTGGGCTACCACCTGCCATTCCGCTAACCCTGTAACCTGACTTGTTGGTAATACTCAATTGGCTAATGTTTAACTCCATTAGCTCTGCTCTGCTCGGCCCCACCATCCACGGGCCCACCCTTGCTGTAACTATATATACTTAACTTGTACATAGGTTACACCCTAGTGATAAAATCGACTAGAGTTGATCCCCCCTTTCTTAGTTCTTGTTGCCAGTAAGTAAATTAGGGCACAGATGTGTAACTTGGCACAGCACTCCTGGTCTGAGTCGCTGAGGCCAAAGCCCTCTGCCATGGAGACAACTCCTTCGTCTCGCTTCTGGTCTCTAACAGTGGCTCAGGGTTCGGGGCTATTGCCCTGACATGTGCACTGACCCCGCTTTTCCTTTGGCCTTTTGCCACTCAGCAGCATACATTCATTCCTTGCAGAGTGCCTATTATGTTTATCCACTCATTCATTTAACTTGCCAATATCAGTGTTTGATCTGCTCTTATTGACACTAGGTTATTGGTTCGATTGTTCTTCCCATCAATAACCCTCACCACTCGTTGTTTACTTGTTCACTCCTCAGTTCCAGTTCCTGGGCTCTTGTCCATTATTTAGTTTGACAATCCCCACTCATCCCCACACCGAACCACACCGGACCGGACCGGACCAACCGGTCCTTCTATATTTCCTCTTTCCTATTTATATCTTGTAAATACTTTTGGGGACCTCAGTCTGAAATCAACTAGAGTACCCCCCCTGTTCTGGTCTGAGTCCCTCCTTCTGCAAAGGGGGCTTCCCTGTCACTAACCCACCTGGGGAAGTTCTGATCACTACCCAGGTGGGTGTGTCTGGTGGAGCTTGATGTTCCAGGTTGTCTGATGGTGGGTCAGAGACAGGCTGGGGGTGGGGTGGAGCTCTGAGGGTGACAGGGTGTTGAAGGGACTCAGCTTCAGTGACTTGGAACGGAGTGTTGTGCCCATTACATCCTCGTTGTCCCCAATTTGTCAGGGGAGCTGGCGACAGAGGAACTGAGGCCACCAGTGGAAGGGGGCCTGGGGCCCCCCCTCACTACTTAATGATGGAGGTGTTAGTGAGGGTCAATCATTCATCACACAATTTGTTGGGGTTTATACCAAGGTGCCTTTACACACATCTGTCACTCAGTTCTTGGTTCAGGGTGGAGCAGCAGGTGAGTAGAGCATGGTAGACATTGTGGGGGAGGGTTTGGATTCAAGGGCTTAATATTATAACTGGGGGGAACTATTTACTAGAGTTGTACATGCATACATATAGCAGAGGTAACAGGATCTGAAGGTAACCAAGGGTTACCAAGGGGAAGAAGAAGTAAATAGAAAAACCAACTGAATGGTAAGGCCTGGGCCCGTCTATGAATGAGCAGGGGAACTACAGGGGGAGATGTCCAGAAGGGTCCAGAGCCCGGAAGTTGTAGTCCGGAATATTGGGGTTGTAGAAAATATCAAATGATAAAACAATAAGGAATAACGTGACCAGGGGTAAGGTACATAGGAGTGGGGAGGTACCGAGGGTACACAACTGGAGGTGTGTCAGGGCACACCCACCCGACCTGCCTCCACCTGGGCCCACCTCACCTGGTACCTCTTCTCTCATCCTGCACCCTTCTTTCCTGTTCTTTCTCCTCTCTATCTCTCTTCTACTTCTGTCTCTATTTCTATTTCTATTTCTATCTTACACGGATGACCTTTCCTTTATATCTATGTATTATCAACCTGCCCGTGACACACACATGACATGCCTAGCCCCGGATGCCCTGGATGGCTCTAGGGTGCAACCTAGTGCGTGTGCGTGCAGCATACACCCTCAGGATCCCCTGCAGGGACACCTGGGTGACTGGCTGTATGCGGGGTGATGTGGCAGACCTCATGTGACCCAAGCTGCATGTATATAAACACACCTGGGGTGGGAACTGAAGAAGTAACCTTCTTCTCAACATTCCCACTTCAGGTAAGTGTCAGGGAACAGCCCCTGACCCCACACACCCTCAGGTACCCTTCCCCCATTTTCTCCTATTTTTCCCTTCACTGTTCCACAATCCCGCATGCATGCAGACCATGGGAACGTTCTGGGCGAGTTACTCGCCCAGAAACCATCACAGCCACAACCGTGGGAACTTTCTGGGCGAGCTGCTCGCCCAGAATCTTCCCACGGGGGGGTGCCAATTATGGAAAGTCGGCAAAGAGCCGAAAACTGTATAGTTCCCAGCTCCCATTTGTAGCGGCTTCACAGGAGGTTGAGAAGGTTACCCTTCTTCTCAACTCATTTCCTGTGAAGGCAAGTGTAACTAAGCTACTCCCTAAATGCGTAGCAACTCATTTCCTGTGAAGGCTGGGGCTAGCCCCCTCAGTGAGTTTGAAGACCTCGGACTGGGACTAGATACCCCAGCGACTCGGAGGATCCCCGTAGGCCCGTCACGGAACAAGGGCCGGGCCCTGACAGCAGAAGAAGGGTTAAACCTAGTTGCACCCCACCCCGATGTCATTAGAGGAACAGATTGCAGAGCTGACACGCCAGCTCCGGGACCTCCAGACCCAGCTGACCACTCAAGGGCAACCCGCAGCCATAGCCCCTCCACCCCTCCATCATGCCCCAGTCCCAAAACCGCCTAAAGTGGCCGCCCCCACCCCATTCTCCGGGTCCCAAGATGACCTAGACCGTTTCAAGGCTGAGTGCGGGCTCTACATGAGCATGCGGCACACGGAGTTCCCAGACGAACGCAGCCAAGTCCTATTTGTCCTCTCCTACATGAAAGGAGGCACTGCAGGACCATGGGCTACTCAACGAATCAATACCCTCCTGGCCCCAGGGGCCCCAGCCACTACCTTCGATGACTTTGCTGCGGAGCTGGACTCTATGTTTGCCGACCCCAACCGCCAAGCCACTGCCCGCCAGAAACTTGTCTCGCTCCGACAGGGGAATGAACCAGTGGACAAACTGATCCAGCAGTTTGAGCTGTACGGCCCTGTTTCGCGGATGGGAGATGTTGCCCTGGTGGACCGCTTCGAGCACGCCCTCCACCCCCGGCTCCGTGAGAGCATCTACCGCCTCCGGCCCATGCCCACAACCTGGGCTGGGTGGAGGCACGAGGCCTCGGTTCTCGACAACCAATGGCGGCGATTCCAAGCCACCCAACCTCGCCTCCCGGCCACCAAGCCATCCCCCTTCCACTCCCAACCTGCTCCAGCACCCGTGCGCCCCGCCACCCCAGCCACCATCCCAACCCCGACCCCAAAGCCAGGTCCCCAGCCTATGGACCTGGACCGCATGTGCCCTCCCCGGGAGGAGCAGAGACAAGCGGGTCTCTGCTTCAACTGCAACCAACCAGGGCATGTGGCCCGACACTGCCCGAAACCGAGACCCCAGCGAGCTCGCCTGGCCCTGGAAGACCTCCGGGCGATTGCGGACCTACTAAGGGACCACCCTCAAGGACTGGATCAGGCGAAAGTGGAGGAAGTGGGGGAGGAACTAGCTGAGGATTTTTGAGAAGGCGACCGGTGAAGGATGTGCCCCGGCCGCCCCCAGCATCACTGTATCCGCATGTAGATACCATGGTAATCCCAAAACTACTGCGCGACATAAACTACACCGAGTGATTGCTAAGAAAAGAAAAGCCACACCCACTAACCCCACAAGGAACAGCTCCCCAGACGCAGTAGCCGAAGTGGCTGTCCCCCCACCTGTGATCTACATGTTGTCCAAGCGCCCCCCCCGATCCCTTAACCTCCTGGTGAAGCTGACGGCCACCACGTCCCTGGCCTCAGTCACCACCTCTGCCCTGCTAGACTCGGGAGCTACAGGGATGTTCATAAGTCGTGACTTTGTCCGAAAACACAACCTGGAGACCATCCCCCTCCCCCAGCCGGTCCCAGTCCACAATGTGGATGGCACTCTAAACGAGAACGGGTCCATCACGGAAGAGGTAGAAGCGCTCCTTAGCTTCGGTCGGCACGCAGAGCGGGCCCGATTTGCAGTAACCAACCTAGGCCGTCAGTCGGTCATCATTGGTCACTCGTGGCTCCTGCACCACAACCCGGAAGTGGACTGGGCCCGGCAGAGAGTCACCATGTCCCGATGCCCGCCTGCCTGCCGAGGCCTCAGGCCACAGCCGGTGACCCCAAAGGACCCAGACCTCACACTGGAACCTGGGGATGGGGTGTACGCTGCGGTAATCCCCCCCGGGTGGGGGCACGACCTGAGAGCGACTACCACCCCATCGCAGCAGCTAGCCCAGGAAGCTCAGGACGCCACCTCAGGGGAACAACCCTTCGAAGAGATGGTACCGCAACACTACCAAGACTTTGAGGATGTGTTCTCAAAGGAGGCCTTTGACGAACTACCCCTTCGGAAACCCTGGGACCATGCCATTGACCTTATCCCTGAGGCCAAGCTACCACGGGGAAAGACGTTCCGTTGTCGCCCACAGAGCAGAGAGAACTCGATGACTTCCTTAGGGAAAATCTGGCCAATGGACGGATCCGCCCATCTAAGTCCCCCATGGGGGCTCCGGTGTTCTTCGTAAAAAAGAAGGATGGCTCCCTGAGGCTGGTCCAGGACTACCGGAAACTGAACGAAATTACGGTCAAGAACTCCTACCCCCTCCCCCTCGTCTCCGACATCCTCACCCGACTCCGCACAGCCAAGTGGTTCTCAGCCCTCGATCTGAGATGGGGATTCAACAACGTCCGCATCAAAGAAGGGGACAAGTGGAAAGCTGCCTTTGCCACTAACCGAGGGTTGTTTGAGCCGATGGTAATGTTCTTTGGACTGTGCAACTCCCCGGCCACCTTCCAAACAATGATGAATGATATTCTCCGAGACTTCATAGACCGAGGGGTTGTCATCTGCTACATGGATGACATCCTAGTGTTCACATCTACCCTGGAAGAGCACCGGAAGGTCGTCCGAGAGGTCCTTACTACCCTGAGGAACCGGAGACTATTCCTCAAACCGGAAAAGTGCAAGTTTGAACAGCAGAAGATCAACTATCTGGGGCTAGTCATCTCGGAGAACCACGTTGCCATGGACCCAGTGAAGGTGCGAGGAGTGACTGATTGGCCAGTGCCCACCAAGGTCAAGGAAGTCCAGTCCTTCCTTGGGTTCGTAAACTTCTATCGCCGGTTCATCCGGGACTTCTCTGAGAAAGCCCGACCTCTCCACGCACTCACCAGGAAGTCCAAGCAGTGGACCTGGGGCAGGGAGGAACAAACAGCGTTTGATGGATTGAAGGAAGCCGTCACCTCAGCGCCAGTCCTCACCTTCCCCTCCGACTCTGGCCGCTTCAGGCTAGAATGTGACGCCTCAAACTTCGCCACAGGAGCGGTACTCTCTCAGCTCCAAGAGGATGGAGAGTTCCACCCAGTGGCCTTCATGTCCAAAGGCTTCTCGGACACAGAGAGAAACTATGAGATTTACGACAAAGAGATGCTGGCCATAGTCCGGGCCCTAGAGGAGTGGCGCCACTTCCTCGAAGGCACCCCAGAGACCTTTGACATATTCACTGACCATAGGAACCTCTCCTACTTCCGCTCAGCCCAGAGGTTGAATCGACGCCAGGCCCGGTGGTCCCTCTACCTCTCCCGTTTCCACTTCTTGTTGGTTCATAGACCGGGAAGGCTCATGGGGAAGCCGGATGCACTGTCCCGCCGCCCGGACCACCCAAACGGAAAGGAGGACAATATGGACATGACCCTCCTGCGCCCGGACTGGTTTGAGGTAAGAGCTACAGAAGGGGTTACGGTGGAGGGAGAGGAAGCAGACATCCTCGACAGAATACGCAGAGGGAGGGACCATGATGAGGGGGTGGTGAAGGCACTGAGGGAGCTAGAGAAGGGGACCCTACGCTCAGACGAGTGGGGAAAGGAGGGAGAGTTGATCCTCTACCGAGGACGGGTGTACGTCCCAAGGGACCCGAAACTCCGCCATGACCTGGTCCGACTCCACCATGACTTGGCAACAATGGGACACCCAGGGCGCTGGAAGACCCTAGAGCTCGTCTCCCGCAACTACTGGTGGCCCAAGATGCCCCGATACATAGCCCAGTACGTCTCAGGATGCGACACCTGTAACCAGGTGAAGACGTTCCCCTCCCGAAAGGTCGGGAAGCTCATCCCAAACAAAGTCCCATCCCGCAGGTGGCAAGTGATCTCAGTAGACACGATTGGCGAGCTCCCAGACTCCAAGGGGTACAATGCAATCCTGGTGGTGGTGGACCGGCTCTCCAAGCGCATCCACGCGATCCCTACCGTTACCACAGCAGATTCAGCAGGCATAGCCCGGCTCTTCCTCGAGCACGTCTGGAGACACCACGGCCTTCCAGAAGAGGTGCTCAGCGACTGAGGCAGTGCATTCGTCTCCCACTTCTCCAGGGAGCTGGCAGCCCTCCTAGGAATCAAACTCGCCCCCTCAACAGCCTACCACCCGCAAACTGATGGCCAGACCGAGCGAGTCAACCAGGAGATAGAAACCTACCTCCGGGTCTTCGTCAACCACAGACAGGATGACTGGGCTGACTGGCTGCCACTTGCTGAGTTCGCCTACAACAATCGCATCCATTCCTCCACCCGTCGCACCCCTTTTGAGCTTGACTCCGGGCAACATCCACGCATGGGAATCGAGCCAACCCGCACATCCGAAGTTGAAGGGGCTAACGACTTTGCCTCTCGGATGATGAAAATGCAGGAGGAGGCAAAAGCGGCACTGGAGCACGCAGCGGATGAAATGGCACGGTATTACGATAGGAACCGGAGAGCAGCACCAGCATACCAAGTCGGGGACAAGGTCTGGCTCAACACCCAGAACTACACAACAGACCGGCCAACCAAGAAACTTGACCACAAGTGGATTGGCCCCTTCCAGATTGTTAAGGTAGTATCCCCGGCAGCGGTAAAGTTACAGCTCACAGCCCGGCAGAGGGGAATCCACCTGGTGGTCTCGGTCACGAACATCCGCCCCTATGCCCCCGACAGGATTGCTGAACGCCAGACAGACCCACCCCCGGGCCCGGACATCGTAAATGGGGAAGAGGAGTATGAGGTGGAGAAAATCATGGACTCCAGGTACCGATATGGACGGCTCTGGTACTTTGTCAAATTTTCGGGCTGGCCAAACTCGGAAAACGAATGGCTCCCCAGGGAAAACCTGGAGAACTCCCCAGACCTCATAAAGGAATTCCACCAGACCCACCCGGAAGCCCCCAAACCAGCAAGGACAAAAGAACCCCGCCAACCAAGAACCACAGCCGCTTCGAGGCGAAGCGCATAGAGGGGGGGTGATGTCAGGGCACAGCCCCTGACCCCACACACCCTCAGGTACCCTTCCCCCATTTTCTCCTATTTTTCCCTTCACTGTTCCACAATCCCGCGTGCATGCAGACCGTGGGAACGTTCTGGGCGAGTTACTCGCCCAGAAACCATCACAGCCACAACCGTGGGAACTTTCTGGGCGAGCTGCTCGCCCAGAATCTTCCCACAGGGGGGTGCCAATTATGGAAAGTCGGCAAAGAGCTGAAAACTGTATAGTTCCCGGCTCCCATTTGTAGTGGCTTCACAGGAGGTTGAGAAGGTTACCCTTCTTCTCAACTCATTTCCTGTGAAGGCAAGTGTAACTAAGCTACTCCCTAAATGCGTAGCAACTCATTTCCTGTGAAGGCTGGGGCTAGCCCCCTCAGTGAGTTTGAAGACCTCGGACTGGGACTAGATACCCCAGCGACTCGGAGGATCCCCTTAGGCCCGTCACGGAACGAGGGCCGGGCCCTGACAGTAAGTAGTATAGTTTCCCTTTTAATAACAACTCAACATTCCCACTTCAGTCTAAGTGGCTAGGGACCACTGTCCCACATCGGGCCTGCCAGTACGCACCCCCGATCTACCCCCTGTGAGGTCCTCAGCACCGGACGCTATGCCCAGACCGCCTCGACCCCGGATGCGTCCCTGACAAGGTGCTGAAACCAGAAGTAAGAAGGAGGGTGGATAGACAAGTTGAGGGTTACCAACAACAAGTAGGTGACCGAGGTCCATATCCTTTTGAACAAGAGGTCCGAGGAGGTGGAGGTATGGTAGGGGAGGTCTGGAGGTGATGTGGATGTAGATGGGATGGAAGGGCAGAAGAGAGTCGAAGGAGGAGGTAGTCCTAGGATCGTTGGCATCGACCAGAGGCAGCAGAGAGAGATTGGGAGGGCTGGTGGAGGTTATAAGAGTCATCTAGGACTAGGGTGGAGGGAGGTGGAAGATCCGGGATATGACATTCCCCCCCTCTGAGTCCATGCTCACGGAGTCTGTGCTCCTCCTACAGGTCCGCTCTGTCATATCTGTGCATACCCGATCCTGACCTGACTTCCGGACCTCCTCCTTCCCCACCTCCGGAGTCCTACCCTACCGCTGCCCATTCCGATACTCACCTTTGGTCCTGGCAACACACCTCCTTTTACCTCCCATGCCACTACTACTCCTCCTTCCCTCTCCTCCCCTATCTCCATCCGCTCCAATACTCACCTCAGACCGAACACCGCCCCTCTTGCCACCCTCCTACTACTCCTCCTCCTACTCCTCCGCTCCTCCCTCACAACACCTCCACCCTTCCATCATCCTCCTACGCTTCTCCCGTCCGCTCCGATACTCACCTTCAGACCTGACAACTCTCCTTTCCGCCACTCCTTCCCTCTTCCCTTTCTCCTCTCTCTACCCTCTGGTACTCTTCTGCCGACCTCCCACCAAGTTACGACCTTCCACTGCTGTCCCACACTTCGTACTCAGGCACTGCTCGTACCTTGCTCCGAGCCTCCGTCATAGTCCCTACCTCGGACTTTGACTCCACCTCGGTCTTAGTCCATTGCATTGGTGACCTCATACTACGTAAACACCATTGCCAATATTCCTCGGACTTCCAACCCCGCCTCCGTAAGCTCCGCAACCTCCGAGCTTCGCGGATCATCTTCGGCACTTTCGCCGCTTGTAATGTATCTCTCGCGTTTTCCCCTCATCCCTATTTGGACTGCTGCTTCTTCCCATTCTAGCCAGTTAGTCATCATCCCCACTTCTCCTCATCCTCCTGCCCCTCTGGGCCTCGCCCTCCCTACCTCCTTTTGGATGTATCACAGGTTCTGCCTTATGACCTTCGGTACCGCTCCGCTTCTGTCTTCCCTTTGTTCCCGTTTGGACGTCTTCATTCCGATCCAGACCCCCTTTGTTCCCTTGTGCTTTTGCCCCTATATCGGCGCTTGTACATACTCGTTTTGGGCTCAGTCCGAAATCGACCTGAATGCCCCCTAGAGACTTCCTGCTCGCCTACTGTGAAATTAAGGACCAAATGGACAAACAGCAATGGCACAGCGCTCTGCTTGAGTCGCTGAGGCCAAGGTCCTTCCACACTAAGTCTCCGATTCCACTCCGGAGTCATCTGTATCCGCGCCTCATCTCTAACACGCTCCACCTGCAAGTCTTGTTTGAAGTCCGCTGTAAGTGTCAATCTGTAAAATATGGGATCTCCCCCAGATGTCAAGCTCAGGGCACAGTGCTCCACTTGAGTCACTGAGGCTGCGATCCCACTCTGCTAACCTTGAACAGCGCTTCCAGGCATGCTGCTAATTTCCACCCACACATCCATGTGTGTGTGCTCCAAGAGACCTCTGCCAAAACCTCCAACCTCGACTCAGACAGAAAACCAGTCCATCTTCTGACATTTTCATACACTGGTATCAATACCCTGTTATCCACCTCTGTCCCATGCCAACGACCTGGGCTGAGTGGAAGTGCAAGGCCACCCTCCTCAACAACCAGTGGCAGTGTTTCCAGGTGATGCAGCCCTGCTTGGCCCCAGCCAGACCTCCACTCTCACCTGTGAGACCTGTCAGAGATGGGTGGGTTTTCTGTCTGAGTCGAGGTTGGAGGTTGTGGCAGAGGTCTGTTGGAGCGCACACATGTGGATATGCGGGCAGAAATATGCAGCGCATCCAGAAGTGCTGTTCAAGGTTAGCAGAGTGGGATCGTGGCCTCAGCAACTCAAGTGGAGTGCTGTTCCCTGAGCTTGACGTCTGGGGGAGATCCCTTATTTACGGACTGACACTTACAGCAAACTTCAAACAAGACTTGCAGGTGGAGCAGGCCCATAGGAGGAGTGCAGACTCTGCAAGCATGGACTCAGAAGGGGGGAAGCCCCTTTGCAGAAGGAGGGACTCAGACCAGACAGGGGGGTACTCTATTTGATTTCAGACAAAAGTATTTACAGGATATAAATAGGCAGGAGGAAACATAGAAGGGCCAGTTGGTCCAGTGTGGTCTGGCATGGAAATAAGCAGGGATTGTCAAACTGAATGAAGGACAAAAGTGGAGTTCAGCGCATGGTGTAACGGGGATTTGCTGGTGTACCATAAACAAGCCAAATCCCGCGATTCTACCACCCTTAGCCAATGTTCTCTCCTGCATATTTCTTATTTTTCCTCATTTTTCTGATTCCATTTCTAGTCACTAGAGCCCGATGTTTCCCTTTCTTATTGTTCTTTCCTTATTTGTCATTATCGGACTCTTCCATGATACCGGGACCAGCTGTATAGTTAGCTAGACAGTGAGGAGTAGTGGAATCCTCTCCCAGTCAACAAACCTGTGCATGCAACCACTCCAACCCTCCCCCTCTCTTCTGTCTCGAGTCTAGTGGTGATAGACCCGTTACAATGACACTGATACAAGTCCGCAAATCGGAAAGCGGGGTTGGCACAGTGCCGACACAAGTCTGCGAAACAGAGGTTGATCTGTCAGCACTGTCACAAGGACAGCATGACGACCAGCAGAGGTCCTGAAGGAAGTGAGAGTGTTGGCCTGACCACAGGGTGTGGAGGGCAACCAGAAGCATCAGAGGTGGGCAGAGGTACAGATGCGGGTGGAGGTCTGGATGCCAGGAGCACCAAGGGCTTGGGAACTGGAGGTAAGGTCGGAATGCTGGCAAGGTCCAGGGTCGGATTGTTGACCAAGTCTCACTCGATAGGACAGGGGTCCAGACATTGGGTTGGGGGCTGGTTAGGATGGGCTTCAGGTTGGTGGATTTGCCTATTGGAATTGATTCGCTGCTGACAGAGTCCCAGGATTTGTTGGTCATGACAAGACCCCCACTCCCTGCCACCCTCCTGCAAGCTTGCCCATGTCAGGGTTCAGCACCCTGCCTTAGGGTGCCCTGGACTCCCCACCTACTTTACTCCCTTTATTCTTTGATTGTTTGTTACAGGAATGGGTTCCAGGGAACCCAACCTGAGCTGTTCTGCTCATGGACGGAGGTGGCTGCATAGCTGTTGAGGGGAGAGCAAGAGATCCAAGGCCAGGTGTACTAATGGTAACTTGGTGCTCCGAGGAGTGTACCAGCAGTGGGTGTGGTGGTCTGCTAACAGTGACTTGGCACTCCAAGGAGCGTACCGGCAGCGGGTATAGTGGGGGCTCCTTGAGGGAGCCACCTAACAGTCGGCTAGCGGTGACTTGGCGCTCATGTGAGCATACTGGTAGCGTGGGTAGTTGGCACTCCTTGAGGGAGTAGCCCAGTGGTCGACTATTGGTTACTTGGCGCTCAGGGGAGCATACCGGTAGTATTTGTTGGGACAGGCAGGTTGGTTGACCAGTGCACGGTAGTGAGTGACCGTGGGAATTTGGGCCTGTGGGTACATGGCCAGGCATCCTGGGGCTGCCTGAGTCACTTCTCCCTCCCAAGAAGGGAGGAAGGGTTGTAGGACCCAGTAGGGTACTACAGGAAGGGTAGGAACGGGAGCTCAACCACCCAGTGGGGGGGTGGGAGCAGGAAGAGTGAGGTCCGGTGTCTGAGCACTCACTGGGCCGTTGAGGTTTTCTCACAGATTGTATGAATATCGATGTAGACATCAATATGGGTCAAGTCAGATGTTACAGGGAAGGTTCACAATGGTGGCACAATGGTAGCAGTTACAATCATGGTACAAGGTTTTGGGGGTTATGTATTTGATAAAGAGAACAATTCCGGCATCTGCCTTATACATCATATGACTTCTAACTATCTAATATAAAAATCACAATGGTCAAAGGAAGTCCCTTGAAACTCAACAAATCCCCCAGCCAGCACCAAAACCCAGTGGGAAAGCTTGGCATGGGGTTTGACAAAGAAATAAAGTTGGAGGGGCTAAGGTTTGATTGTCTATAGTCATGGACCATAAGATTCTAGGTCCATTCCCATAACATTGTTGCCTTGTTGTTGCCTTTGTGTGTTGTGTACTCGTGCACACAGGATAGCATGGGAACTTTCTGAGTGAGCAGCTTGCCCAGAATGTTCCCACACTTACTGGGCACTGCCACCTGGATGTTCCCTCCAGGTCACACTACACAACTCTAGGAGCTGTATAGTTGTGGGCATGTGACCCATTCATTTATATAGCAACCATGCAGGGAGATGAGACCTTTACCTTTCTTCTCATCTCATCCCTGTCAGGGACTGTGTGTCAGTTCACGATGAAGAGGGTGTTCCCGAGAATCCTAGTCATTGTTAACGCTGAGGTGCCACCCTCAGCGGAGATAGGGGTTATATACATGGGTACCGCTACCCACAAGAGTGCAGCTACAATGAGATAGAAGATAACCGATAGAATGACGACATGAAAAGATAGCTATTCATTCGGATAATTGTAAGTGAGGTGTGGGAAAGGGGTGACATGTGGATGCAAGATAGAAGCGGGATGCTAAGTGAGAGCTAAGCGAAATTACCTGCGTTCTTCGGATCACTCTGGATCATCTTACAGCAACTCCCTTCCAGCATAGGGAGTCAGGGTAGCCGGTTAGGCCATGCCCTGACAATCCCCCACATAGTGTGAGGACAGGTTAGATGGAGGCTGAGGTCAGGGAGCCTCCAAGTCCAAGGCCAGGCCCTGACAGCCCAACACCCACACTGCCACACCCCCCTGCCCCCCATGGCCTGCCCAGCAGCAGGGGCAGGGACGCAACCCATGGACCTCAACCACTCAAGGATTGACCAGACATGAAATGGGCTGTGCTACAACTGCAATGCACCAGGCCACATTGTGCCAGATTGCCCACAGCTGAAAACCCACCGAGACAGACAGATGCACCCAGAGCACCTCAGAGCACTCATGGAGGGGCTGAGGAGGCAGCTGGTAGATGAGCTGGAGACAGAGGTAGGAGAGGGGCAGGGAGCAGGGGCCCAGGAGGATTTTCAGGAAGGTGACTGGTGAGGACAGGTCCTGGCCACCTGCAAGATACCGTGAGGTGCCTAAGCCAGTGCCAACATCTAAATTCCACTGAGTCATTGCCAAGAAGAAGAGGAAAAATGCATCCTCAACCAGTAAAGGCAGAGAAGCCCCAGAAACAATGCCGGAGGTAGCAGTCCCACCACCCACCATCTATGTGCTGTCCAAGCAACCCCCCAGATCCCTCAACCTTGCTGTGAAGCTAACCACCCTAACCTCCCTTGTCACTGTCTCTGTGTCAGTGCTCCTGGACTAAGGAGCCACAGGGAACTTCATGAGCCCCCAAGTTCATCAGAAAGCATGGGCTCGAGATGACCCTGCTCCCCCAGCCCATCCCCATCCACAATGTCAATGGAACCCCAAATGAGAACGGAGCCATAACTGAGGAGCTAGAGGCCCTCCTGACATTTGGGTGGCACACAGAGCGGGCCCACTTTGCAGTTGCAAACTTGGGGAGGCAGTCCCTCATTATAGGACACTCATGGCTGCTGCACCACAACCTGGAGGTGGACTGGACATGACAGAGAGTCACCATGTCCCACTGCCCAACCTCCTGCCAGTTGATGCAGATGCAAGCCAACTCAGACCCTGCAGTAGAGCCCAGGGACAAGATCTACACCACTATCATCCCCCCAGGGTGGGGACATGAGCCAAGGGCAACCATGATGCCATCGCAGCAGATGGCCCAGGAGGCCTGTGAGCCGGAGCCAGAACCTGCACTGTTTGAGGTGCTGGTGCCAGAGCAGTACCAGGACTTCCAAGATGTATTCTCAATGGAGGCCTTTGATCAGCTCCCTGCAGAAGCCCTGGGACCATGTGATAGACCTGGTGCCGGATGCGAAACTCCTGAGAGGGAGGACCTTCCCCTGTCAAGGCCGGAGCAGAAAGAAGTAGATGAGTTCCTCTGTGAAAACCTGCAGAATGGATGCATATGGCTGTCCAAGTCCCTGATGGGGGCACCTGTCTTCTTCATCAAAAAGAAGGATGAATCATTACACCTGGTCCAAGATTACTGCAAGCTCAATGAGATCATGGTGAAGAACTCATACCCCCTCTCCCTCATCTTGGATGTCCTTGTGCACCTCCAAAATGCCAAGTACTTCTCAGCACTGGACCTCCACTGGGGATTCAATAATGTTGTTAGAACCGGGCGGAAACAGATGACTCCGGAGTGGAATCGGAGACTAAGCGTGGAGGGACCTTGGCCTCAGCGACTCAAGCGGAGCACTGTGCCATTGCTGTTTGTCCATTTGGTCCTTAATTTCACAGTAGGTGAGCAGGAAGTCTCTAGGGGGCATTTCAGGTCGATTTCGGACTGAGGTTACAAGTTACTAGGTAAATTGTATATAAGGAGGGGTCCGGAATCAAAAGGAACAAGGGTAGGACAAAGGGAGATGGAAAGGGGAACAACACCGAGGGTCAAGGGTATGACTCAATGGTGTTTCTCAAAGGAGGAATGAAGGGCCAAGGCCCAAGGAGGAAGGAAGGAGGATGGGAGTCGGGAATGGCTAGCTGACTGAATAGAAGGAAGCAGCAGTCCAAATAGGAATGAGGGAGAATAGCGGAATTGAAATGGACAATGCAATAGTTGCAAGGTCCGGAGTAAGTCCGGAAAGTCCGAACTCAGAAGTTAAACTCTGGAATATTGGCAAACGTAATTAAATGGAATGAGCTAACCAATACAATGGGTATAAGCAGAGGTGGGGTCAAAGTCCGAGGTTGGAGCTGAGACTGGAGGTTCCGGAGACAGAGACGCCAACGGGATTCCGGAGTGGAGGTCCGGAGTTGGGAGCATAGGTGTTGCGTACTCGTCTGGAAGGTGTCGAGGTTGGGGTCGGACCCAGAATGTTCCGGAGTCGGACCGAAGGTGGTGTTGGAGCCAGAGGTGGGATAACCTCTTGGGAGTTGGCAAGGAGAAGGTGATGGAAGGGAAGTAGGGCTCCAGAGTTCGTTTCGGGGTTCCGGGAGCCCGGAGCGGAGGTCAGGATTGTATGGATATGACAAATGTCTGCATCAAGGATGGTGACAAATGGAAAGCGGTGTTGTAGGAGGGCACAGCAAGTACTATACAAACAAGGCCAGAACCACGTTTTCAAGGCTCCAACGAGTGCCCTCAAGCTTCCGACATATTCCCAATGCCCACAGAACATTTCCACATTTTTTTCATGCTTTTTCCATGCTTTTTTCTCAAGACTCATATTGCCACTTCCTGTTAGAGATGTGTCGCAGATTCAGACGACTCCGGAGTGGGATCGGAGACTTAGCGTGGAGGGACCTTGGCCTCAGTGACTCAAGCAGTGTTATAGAAACGGATCTAGAATCTTATGGTCCGTGACTATAGGCAAGCAGACTTTGGGATTCCATCACCTTATTTCGCTGTCAAACCCCATGCCAAGCTTTCCCACTGGGTTTTGGTGCTGGCTGGGGGATTTGTTGAGTTTCAAGGGATTTCCCTTGACCATTGTAATATTTATATTAGATAGTTATGAGTCATATGACATGTAAGGCAGTTGCCGGAATTGTTCCTTCCTTATCTAATACATAACTGTTAGAACGGGTGGATTCAGACGACTCCGGAGTGGAATCGGAGACTTAGCGTGGAGGGACCTTGGCCTCAGCGACTCAAGTGGAGCGCTGTGCCATTGCTGTTTGTCCATTTGGTCCTTAATTTCACAGTAGGCGAGCAGGAAGTCTCTAGGGGGCATTTCAGGTCGATTTCAGACTGAGGCCAAAACGAGTATGTACAAGCACCGATATATATAATGGAGGGGGCAAAAGCACAAGGAAACAAAGGGGATCCGAATCGGAACGAAGATGTCCGAACGGGAACAAAGGGTAGACAGAAGCGGAGCGGTACTGAAGGTCATAAGGCAGGACCTGTGATACGTCCGAAAGGAGGTAGGGAGGGCAAGGCCCAGAGGGGCAGGAGGATGAGGAGAAGTGGGGATGATGACTAACTGGCTAGAATGGGAAGAAGCAGCAGTCCAAATAGGGATGAGGGGAAAACGCGAGAGATACATTACAAGCGGCGAAAGTGCCGAAGGCGATCCGCAAAGCTCAGAGGTTGCGGAGCTTACGGAGGTTACGGAGGTGGGGTTGAAAGTCTGAGGAATATTGGCAATGGTGTTTACGTAGTATGAGGTCACCAATGCAATGGACTAAGACCGGGGTGGAGTCAAAGTCTGAGGTAGGGACTATGACAGAGGCTCGGAGCAAAGGTACGAGTGGTGCCTGAGTACGAGTACAGGACAGCGGTGGAAGGTCGTAACTTGGCGGGAGGTCGGCGGAAGAGTACCAGAGGGAGGAGAGAGGAGAAAGGGAAGAGGGAAGGAGTGGCGGGAAGGAGAGTTGTCAGGTCTGAGGGTGAGTATCGGAGTGGATGGGAGAAGCGTAGGAGGATGACGGAAGGGTGGAGGTGTTGTGAGGGAGGAGCGGAGGAGTAGGAGGAGGAGTAGTAGGAGGGTGGCGAGAGGGGCGGTGTTCGGTCCGAGGTGAGTATCGGAGCGGATGGAGATAGGGGAGGAGAGGGAAGGAGGAGTAGAAGTGGCATGGGAGGTAGAAGGAGGTGTGTTGCCAGGACCGAAGGTGAGTATCGGAACAGGCAGCGGTAGGGTAGGACTCTGGAGGTGAAGAAGGAGGAGGTCCAGAAGTCGGGTCAGGATCAGGTATGCACGGATATGACACTTCCCCAAAATCCACAGTTATCCACCATTTCCCCCATATCTCCACCAATTTTCCACCAAATCACACAACCTTTGGCTTTAAGGACAGCGACGGATCAGGAGGAGAGGATGGAATGACAGGACGAGAGTTAGGACGACAGATACGCGGTGGAGAAGCGAGATTGATGGTCGATATTGACTTCATGGGTTCATTTATTAATTTCATTGTCACCTTGTGGTCCACCTTTTTGCCTTATTGTTTCTTAGCCGAGTTCTTAACATTCTTCCTGTTCCCATTTCCACCATCTATCGCCTATTTCTCTTATGTTTTGTTCTGATTTATCTTTTTTCTATATATACACCCAGTTTGCATTGTACTTACAGTTGTTGGACCCCTCTTCTGTGCTACAAAGAATGTGGTGTTGAGCGATCCCTCCATATGTTAAAGAAGCCTCCTGACGACTGTCCAAGAAGGACCAGGAGTGAGTACAGATTCAGTGAGATTTATTGATTGTTTTCTAGCACCCGGACCATGGCACAGTATCAGCACTGTTAGAATGGGCGGATTCGGACGACTCCGGAGTGGAATCGGAGACTTATCATGGAAGGACCTCGGCCTCAGCGACTCAGGTGGAGCGCTGTGCCATTGCTGGTTGTCCTGGGGGTCCCTAATTTCGGATCTAGCAGAGGGAAAGTCTCTTGGGGGAATTCAAGTCGATTTCGGACTGAGGTTACAAGTTACTAGGTACATTGTATATAAGGAGGGGTCCGGAATCAAAAGGAACAAGGGTAGGACAAAAGGAGACAAAGGGAGATGGAAAGAGGAACAACACCGAGGGTCAAGTGTTTGACTCAATGGTGTTTCCCAAAGGAGGAATGAAGGGCCAAGGCCCAAGAAGGAAGGAAGGAGGATGGGAGTCGGGAATGGCTAGCTGACTGAATAGAAGGAAGCAGCAGCCCAAATAGGAATGAGGGAGAATAGTGGAATTGAAATGGACAATGCAATAGTTGCAAGGTCCAGAGTAAGTCCGGAAAGTCCGAACTCGGAGGTTAAACTCCGGAATATTGGCAAAGGCAATTAAATGGAATGAGCTAACCAATACAATGGGTATAAGCGGAGGTGGGGTCAAAGTCCAAGGTCGGAGCTGAGACCGGAGGTTCCGGAGACGGAGACGCAAACAGGATTCCGGAGCAGAGGTCCGGAGTCGGGAACATAGGTGTTGCATGCTTGTCTGGAAGGTGTCGAGGTTGGGGTCGGACCCGGAATGTTCCGGAGTCAGACCGAAGGTGGTGTCCAAGCCGGAGGTGGGATAACCTCTTGGGAGTCGGCAAGGAGAAAGTGATGGAAGGGAAGTAGGGCTCCGGAAGTCGGAGTTCGGAGTTCCAGGAGCCCGGAGCGGAGGTCGGGATTGTATGGATATGACAAGCACTGTCACCACCATCCATCCATTCCCTCCTTCTGACCCAATTCAGACACTACCCCCAGGTCCCTACTTTCTTGTCTGGGTAGCTCTTTTGCCTGGTTACAGTGTTCTCAACCAACTGAGGGTTTTTTGAACCTACTGTCATGTTCTTTGGCCTGTGCGGTTGTGGTGTAACAACCACAAATGCCTGATGATGAGGGACTGCTGCCCTAGGTTCACCATGGCAAAGTGGGCCCACTCTGTGTGTTGGCCAAACATCAACAGGGCCTCCAGCTCTTCAGTGATGGCCCCATTCTTGTTGGGTGTCTCATCCATGTTGCACACTGGGATGGGTTGGGGAAGGGGGGTCGTCTTGAGCCTGTGTTTCCAGATGAAGTCTGGGCTCACAAAGTTCCTGGTCACACCGGAGTCTAGCAGTGCTGACATGGTGACTATGGCTAGAGCGGTCACCTTCACTTTCATGTTGAGGGAACGTGGGGATTGTTTGGTGAGCATGTAGATGGCAGGCAGGGAGACAGCCACCTCAGGGGGTAGGCTAGCAGTTTTCGTGCCTTTTCTGGTCAAGGATGTGGTTTTCCTCTGTTTCTTAGCAATTACCCAGTGGAATTTGGATGGCAGTGAAGACTCATGCATATCTCTGTATTTACACTGGGTGCCATTGCTCACAGGCAGCCAGGACACATCCCCACTGGTCATCTTCCTGAAAATCTGTGGAGGGGTCCGCTTCCTCTCTCTCCTCCTCATTCCCCTTGGGTGTCCCCATCAGCTGGCTCCTTAGCCCTTCTGCAAGTGCTCCAGGTGCATGCAGCGCACTCAGCAGACTTTTGGGAGGGGGCAGTCTTGCGCAAAGTGCCTGGGGGCATTGCAGTTGTGGCACAGCCCTTGTTGTTGGTCTGCCCTCAAGCAGTTGAGGTCCATTGGCTGAGGTGGTGGGGCTGGGGGGTGTGGGGCTGTAGTTGTGGGGGCAGCAGGGGTGGCAGCAAGTCATGGTGGTGGCCCCATGTCAGGGACTGACCCAGGGTTGAGAGCGTCCAGGTATATCGCCTGGGGCTGAGGGCCCAGTAGGGTCCGGCGTGGGTGTGCGTAACAACGGGCCTGAAGCAGACAAAGGTCCCTGGCCACTTAGGCTAAAGTGGGAAGTGTGAGAAGAAGGTTGCTTCTCAGTTCCCACTTAGGCTGTGTTTATATACATGTAGTTAAGGCCATGTCATCTGCGCACACAGCCATGTCCATCCGGGTATCTCTGCAAGAGATCCCAGGAGTGCCCGGTGTGTGGGAGGCCACCTGGCGGGTCCAGGCATGTCATACTGCAGCTGGGCTAATGGTACACTGATAGGAGGGAAGTCATCTGTGTAATAAGTAAGGAAAGAAAGAAAAGAGAAAGGAGGGAGAAAGAGAGGAAGCGAAAAGGGAAGAGGAAGTAGGGAAGGAGTGGATAGCGGGGAGCTGGGTCAGGTGGGTGATGGGGGACCAGGTCAGCTGGGGCTGGGTCAGGCAGGTGTGCCCTGACACCCCAGTGGCAGGCATGGGGGGGGGGGGACTGGCAGTGGCAGTCTGGTGGGGGGAGGGGGCATGTTACGGATATGGAGTCTCTCTCCTCTCTATCGCTCCCCCCTTCTTTCTCCCTTTCGTCCTCTATCCCGATACCCTACCCTCCTTACTCGTCCTACCCCTTTCCCCCCCTTGTGCAAAGCTTTCCCCATTGGGGTTTTGGTGCTGGCCGAGGTTACTTGTGTTTCACGGGATTTCCCGTGACCTTACCATTTGTAGATAGTCACACGTCTTGTACGGAAACCGCTAACTAACAACTACTCTCTACAACTGTCTTGTGTGTCATCTTCTGTACAACCCATCCTGTGACTCAACTGAACCGTGTGACTGTACAACTCACAACATGTCTTATAAGTCTGGTTATGTCGAGTCCTCTAACGGTCCTTGCCGTGAGAACTCGAGGTCATGAGTCAAAGACTCTCAACCTGTGTATCATCCTATGGAATCTGTACCCTATGGGACCTCATCTCTCCGCTCTCCCCCCAGTGCTCGACAGACAACATCACATCATGATCTTGGTGATCGTGAATACTCTGAGGTCCACTTTCCCGTGATGCCGGCACGTTCGCTATGCGAACGCCAAGTAGCCACCTGTCCACCGTCTGTTCCCTCCTTCGTCAGTCATCAACGGTACGTTCCCTTTGGGAACGCCAAGTCACCGAAGGCCCCGTTAGTCAATCCTTATTGCACACTCATGATATCAACCCGCTACCAGTACGTTCGCGCTGCGAACACCAAGTACCCGATGGCAGTTATACGAAGTTCTCACCCACCTCACGAGTCGCGACCTCGCACACGGTACGCTCCATTGAGGAGCACCAAGTTCCCGTGGCTGACCCGTCCGTTATGATGTCTCCAACTACCTACCATCAATTCCTTAATAGCTCACTACATCACCAATCATGATCGATGGGAATTCGATTGTCCACACCCTTGCAAGACTGGGACCACTCATCAATTACATATCCCATTATGGTACAGACTAGATACGACATTCGTCATCCCGCTATAAGAACGGATCGAGGATTGGGGATTTCCCCCCATCCCCATAACAGGGCAACTTGAACAGGGGGAGTTGGGGTTGAGTCCCCTGGAAGCACTGTCATTGGTTGTCAAGGAGGGTGGCTTCTCATTTCCACTCTGCCTAGGTCCTTGGCATGGGGTGTAGGCAGTAGATGCTCTCATGGAGCTGAGCATTGATTGTTTGCTCAAAGTGGTTTACCAGCCCTATGTCACCTAGCCATGAGGTGGGACTGTGGATCTCAAACTCCTGGATAATCCTATCCATGGAGTTGTTACCTTGCTGCAGAGCAGTGAGCTTCTGCCAGGCAGTGGCTTCCCAGTTGGGGTCTTGGACCATGGCATCCTTAAGAATGAGGCTTGCGCATTGCATGGGTGTGTGGATGGCGTAAATAAAGGGGAACCTTTAACTCCTGCATCGAGAAATGATTAAAAGTTGGCTTTACTCTGCACCAGAGTACCGATATTAGTAAATTTCTGACACTGAAACTGCTGAAATTATGTGATGTTATTTCCTTTTTGGTCATTCTGTGTAATGCTTTGTACATCATTTGCTTTCCTCTTTTGTGTCAGGGACGTGTCTGGGGTGGAGGGGGCCCGGATGTATCACCTGGCAGAGGGGCCCGATCTGGGACTGTAGTCCCTGGCCACTTAGACTGAAGTGGAAAACGTGAGAAGAAGGTTACTTCTTCAGTTCCCACTTCAGGTACATTTATGTACATGCAGCTTGGGTCACATGATGGGTGCCACATCATCTGCGGAGAGAGCCGCAGCCATCTGGGTGTCCCTGCAGGGGATCCCAAGGGCGTCCACTGCAGGCACGCATGCTAGGCGTAGTGGGGAGTCGTCTGGGGTGTCTGAGCCGGACGGGTTAACAGTACAATGATACAAGGGAAGGTGGTCCATGTAAATGGAAAGAATAAACAGAAAGGGAGAATGAAATAGAGGAGAAAGAGGAAGGAGAGAAAAGGGAAGAAAAAGAAGGAGGGGAGAGGGGGGAAGGAGGAAGGAGAAGGATGGGTAGCAGGGGAGCGGGTGAGGTGGGCCCGGGTGGGCCCAGGTGGAACCGGGTCAGGCAGGTGTGCCCTGACATTTTGTGTCTCACATCACGTTTTCTTTCTTTCTCCTTTTCTGCTTTGCAGTGTTGGCCAACTATACATATTTGTCTATTTGTCCCCCTTGCTCTACTTTTACATTCTTTATCATGTTGTCTCTTTTTTTTTCTTTGATAAGTTGGACGTCAAGGCTGAGTATTATGATGAGAGGGTCTTAGACATAAGAAACTAGCTCAATGGGGGCGTTAGGGTCGTGGATGGCATCTTTGCCACTTGGATGTAACTTCTGCTTTCCCTTTCACGGGTCTATTCAGTACTAACTTGTTATGTACAAGCTGTTATCTATTTTATATGAGTTGGAAATGAAATGAATGGACTGGGGGAATGTAAACGGGCCGTTAGGCAACCGTAAATGATGAATATCCAATTGGGAACAAAGAAACAATAAAAGAAATATGAATGAATGGGGAATATATGATAACGGGTCCGAAATGGGAATTGTAAAAATTAACTCCGCAACAGTTCGCCACAGCGCCCGCCTATCCTCCCGTCAGCAACCTCTCGTCTCCAGCTTTCCAACGAGCCCTTATTCATCCCAATTGGTGCAGTACTTCTTGAGATGTGGCCATTGACAGGTGCTGTCAAGACCACGTGAGACTACTGTACTAGCATGACCAACAACCGGTAATGCGTAATGCGAGGGTCTTGGATTGAATTGAAAATTAATACAACTGAATTGATTGGCAGCCTCCGGCAACTCCCGGAGGCCGTGGGAACTGGTTGTTGGTCGTGCTAGTACAGTATACTCCATGCTGAACCATCCGGGTATGGGATTGCCATTCTGGGAAATGCTCCGGGGGTGAAGAAGGATGGTAGAGCATCACTATCGGGTAGAAAAATGGCTGTGTTGTATGTGTGGTTATGGAGATCTGGAGAGGGGGTGAAATTGGTGGCGTGGTTGGGTGTGGGAATTTTGCTTGGGGTTGTCAGGAATGATGGGGAAAATAAGGAAAAATAAGGAATGAGTTTATGGAGTGTTGGATAGTGATAGAATGAGCATCG
Organism: Cantharellus anzutake; assembly: GCF_015039405.1. NCBI lineage: Eukaryota > Fungi > Basidiomycota > Agaricomycetes > Cantharellales > Hydnaceae > Cantharellus > Cantharellus anzutake. The sequence continues at coordinate 1,907,697 of NW_024066955.1, forward strand.
GGAGCGTCAGAGGGTATGTGGTGTATGTTGGTGGCCAAATTCCACAGAATCCAACTTTTTGCAGTGCACGGAGTTGTCCCCACAACAGCACTCCATTCTGAGTCGCTGAAGCTGAGTCCCTTCAACACCCCATCACCCTCGGAGCTCCGCCCCACCTCCAGTCTGTCTCCGACCCACTGTCAGATGACCCGGAACACCGAGCTCCACCTGACAGCGTCGCCTGGATAGTGATCAACCTATCCCCTCCAAGGAAAGACGTTCATGACAGAGGGCAGACAATTCCGGAGGGGAACCAGAGACTTAGCAAGGAGGGACCTTGGCCTCAGCAACTCATGCAGAGCACTGTGCCGTTGCTGTTTGTCCATTTGGTCCTTAATTTCAGAAGCAGTGAGCAGGAAGTCTCTAGGGGGCATTTCTGGTCGATTTTAGACTGAAGGTCCAAAACGAGTATGTACAAGTGCCTGTATATAGTAGAGAGACGAAAGCACAAGGAAATTAAAGGGGGGTCCGAATCGGAGCAAAGGCATCCAAATGGAGACAAAGGGATGATGGAAGTGGAGCAGTACCAAAGGTCATGGGTTAGACTCTGCAGTACAACTGAAAGGAGGTAGGGAGGGCAGGAGGATGAGGTGAAGTGGGGTTGGTGACTAACTGGCTAAAATGGAAGGAAGCAGTAGTCCAAATAGGGATGAGGGGAAAGTGCAAAAGATACATTACAAGTGGCAAAAGTGCTGGGTATGGTCCGTGGACCTTGGAGGTTGTGGAGCTTACGGAGGTTGCAGAGGCAGGGTTGGAAGTCTGAGAAATGTTGGCAATGGTGTTTACGTAGAATGAGGTCACCAATGCAATGGACTTAAGCCAAGGTGGAGTCAAAGTCCGAGGTCGGGGACATGATGGGATCTCGGAGCAAAGGTACAAGTGGTGTCCAAGTACAGGGTACGGGACCGCGGCAGAAGGTCACAACTTTGGTGGAGGTTGGTGGAAGAGGGTCAGAGGGAGGAGAGTGATGAGAGGAGTGGAGAGGAGAGAAGTGGAGAGAGGAACGGGGTCATGTCCAAAGGTGGGTATCGGAGTGGATGGAGGTAAGGTAGGACTCTGGAGGTGGTTGAGAGGAGGGTCCGGAAGTCAGTTTGGGATCGGGTATGTATGGATATGACAGTAGATGCTTTTGCAGAGGCACACATTGATCGCTTGCTTGAAGCAGTGTCAGGAACGTGTCAGACACGTATCCGGGTGACCTGTGAGGCACACAAAGTCGTCCAGGCTCGTAAGGTCAGAGGGGTGGGACTTCAGCTTCAGCAACTCGGGTGGAGCGCTGCGCTTCATTCTTACATTGGTGTCCCAATTTCAGACAGAAGCCTTACGATGAGGAGAGGAGTCTAGAGGGGGAATCCAAGTCAATATACGAACTGAGGTACATCCGGTGTAACCTACACGCATTCTAAACACAAGTAACTAAATAGCACCAGCCCGGTGTAGGAGAAATAATATTCAAAGAATAAAACAATGATCTATCAGAATAGTCAACAAACAGGTGACAAGTTCAGATGTTTAACAGATCTCATGATCTTTATGAGACTGGACAGACATTAGAAGATCATTATAAATTATCTACACCCATGTAGCATGAGATTTAATCTACTACAAGCATGCCTAGAACCTGGCATAGGTGTAATATCCAAAGAATATATCCCTACAAGAAAATAGCACATAGACAGCAGAATAAGAAGGAACATTGGGAAAGAAATGTGAATATCTCGGGAACCAGTAAACCTTTGACTGTAATCTTTTTACCATCTAAAGGGACTGTTTCTAAACTTTATCCACGGTTTTGTTTCATTCTAAAAGCTTCGAAACTGACGGAGATATCGCTCAAACGGCGAAACACCTTATAATTCATATATATTTATTTGCTAATTCTTATAAAAAGTAATGTGACTCAAGGGAAATATATTGGCGCCCGGAAGTCTGGCGGACCGAATACCATATGACAGAGTATTCCCCGGCGCGGGCGGACAGTTTGTGATCGCATCAGAAGAGGAGAAAATGCTAAAAAACCGGATCTTGTATATTTTCCCATGATTCATCAAAACCTTTTGATTTTAAGCTCAAATAAATCGGAACAAAGGAATGATTGATGATCTGGATCTCGGATCATAAGCATGAAGTGATTCAGAACTCCGCGGATCAGTTGATTAATTGGGAAAGCTCTAGAACATTAGTAATGATGTGGCTTCACAAAAAGGGGTGAATTAGAGAACAGTCTAGAAAGTTCCTTTCTAGCCAAGTCATTTCTAAAGATAACCGTTCGTAATTAAGGCGGCGTAGAGCATAGCTTTAGCGCTACAAGACCCCGCTGAGATCGGCTTAAAAGACAAAGAACTGAATTACTTATTGCTGAGTCATGTCCTAAGTCCATTATTAAGCTTACACAGCCCAAGCCCCTATATCATTCTAGAACTATCTATAATACAAATGTAGCACATGTAACTAGTGCGAGGCGTGGGAGTAGAGAGGCCTCTAAAAAGCATAAAAGGCCGCCGCTTCTACCCCCTCTCAAACCTCAGGTAGAAATAAAAGTTTAATTCTCCTCACCAGTGGTTGGTTCGTTTGCTCCAAAAGATAAAAGCAAATATTAGTTGTTAGCTAATATAAAACTAACACGTCACTCTAAGCGTGAGTTAGGGTCAGTTAGACACAGCTGAACAAAAGTGTCATAGTGAGAATTAGTGAGAATTTGGTGGAGGGACTTCTTAATTGAATAATCTCTCAGCAATACTTGGTTATCACACCACAGGAGAAAAGTGAGCGATCCTGAACCTGCTAGATAACTAGCATGCACTCTAAGCGATAGAAAGAGCAGTTTGGTCGCTCCTGTATTGAGTAACATTTATTGCGGAATTATTTCATTAGTAGTTTTCCTTCAGTAAATTATCAGGAAAATCATGTCCTACTGAAAAGTGGTAAATCTAGGTGTAATATTGACTAGAAATCATAGTAAAGTCAATATAGAATTTAATCCATAGACGATCTATACATCAGGTGAGATCGTTGGGGGGTGTTTATTGTTGTTTAGACAGTGAACAATTATATATTTGGCAACCAAAACACGGTCAGTACGCAGATCAGCACAAACTCTAATATCATTATTGGATGTAGGAAACTGGTTACATAAGGTGATCCAGCTCCGCTCCTTCACCAGAAGGAGTGGCGGATCAAGTGCAATATTAATGAATGAAGAAAGAAACAAATAGTTAATATCGGCAAACTTGGTCAACAAAAGGCGAGCAAGCAGACAAAAGAGAAAAGGCCATCTGGCCATCTAGTAAGCCGTCCAGCTGGCGAGCGGACAACAATGAAGCGGGCAACCTAGGTTGGAAGGTACGTGCACGGGGGAGGAAGTGCGGATGAGGGTGATGGGTGGATGGATGATGATGATAGCGGGAGGGACAGGCCAAGTGGCACTATGTTACAAAAATGGGGCCGGAAGCACCCATTTTCGTCCGTTCTGGCACAGGAATAGGGAAGGGGGTTGGACATAATGGTTTACAGGTGGTTTCACAGATGGTTTGACATGTGGTGTAACAGATGTTAGCACAGCGGGTTTTTGGTTAATTGTTGATTGGATAAACTCTATTCCTATACAAATCATGTGATACAGAACCCATAAGAGTCTAAAATGGGAAATTCCCATTTCCATAACACACTAGGACGCGTTGACGGAAGTGATGGATATGTCAGGTTGTGACAAGCAGTCCACTAGCCCTACATTACCTAGCTGTGAGGCAGGACCGTGGATCTCAAACTCCTGGATGATCCTATCCCCGGAGTCAGTACCTTGCCACAGGGTGGCAAGCTTCTGTCAGGCAGTGGCTTCATGGTTTGGATCTTGGAACATGGTGTCGAGCTCTGCCATGAAGTCGTCCATAGTGATTGCAGGAGATCCTGCTGTCAGCAGCATGATCATGCACTGTGTTGCCCATGCTCCTGTGGCTCCTCCTTTTATGTATGATAATGAAGAGGATCTGGGACAGGGTGTCAGGTCACTCTGCTGCATGGACATGGAAGTAGATCCCACATTCCGCCTTAAAGCAGTCGAGGTCTTCACTCACACCAGCGAAGGCAGTAGGGGCGACCTTGGATGCTTTGGGCTTAGGTGCAGCTATGGATGTGGGCATGGGTGCAGGTGTGGGCAGGGGCAGTGTGTCAAAAACCCGGATCATAGGGGTAAATGCATGAGTCCGAATGCAGGCAGGGCTCAACTAGAGGAGGGTCCGAGGGCTCCGGTAGTGAACCGAAGCTTCTCAGGGAGCCTGTCATATCCATCCCCGGCCATCGACTTCCGGTCCCTCCGATTCCTCCGTTCCAACTCCGCTCCTCCCTCACTAACCTCGGAGCCCCCGTTATTCTGCAATCCTCTCGGTACCCCTCGATGGTCACCACCCCCCCATTCCAATTTATTACCTACGCCTCCCTAAGTACGGAGCCCCGAAGACTTCCGGACAGCTCCGACGTCCGCTAGCGCACCCCCGCCTCCGCTGAGCAATACACTCGCCTGCCCTGCAGAGTCCACCTTCGGGCTTATCCCTCCTTTCCGTTTCTGGGTTATCGCCTGCCTTTCCACTAACCCCGTGAACCGACTCGTCGGTAATATTCAGTCGGCTAATGGTTAAACCCCGTTAGCTCCGCTCCATTCGGCTCCGCCAATTGCGGAACCGTCTCTGCTGTAACCATATATATATCCCACTTGTACATAGGTTACGCCCCAGTAGAAAAATCAACTAGAGTTTCCCCCCTAGGTTCTAATTGCCAGTCAGTAAGTTAGGGCACGGACATGTCACTAGGCACAGCGCTCCTGGCAGAAGTCGCTGAGGCCGAAGCCCTCCGTTACGGAGACATTCTTTCGTCTCAAGTCTGGTCTCTGACAGAGCCCAGTTCTGCTGGGTGGTACAAGAGGCTCTAAGAAGGATGTGGCCTCAGCAACTCGGAGGGAGCGCTGTGCCTCCGTTACATCTCAGTTAGTCCTTGTATTTCTTATGTCTGAGGTATCTTGTAGAACAGGAATGGGATTCACTCAGAGGGACTTTGGGTGGCATTTTAGTCGAGATTAGAACTGAGGAACTACAGGTTCTAATCTACGGGTATTTATAAAGGAGAATGGGAAGGACTTAGTCAAAGTCTGAAATGACAAATGGGACAACACCGAAAGGTGCCGAATGATACCGAGAGGTACCGAAAGGTCCCGAACGATATCTTAAACGGGGAACCGAGGTGTCGGGCCAAGGAGGGCAGAGTTGGAGGCCGGAAAATGAATGGGGAAGACAAATGGGTAAAGGGGGTTAGCCGACTGAATGGTAGGAAGAAGGTAGTCATGCTAAAAATGGAAGGTGACTAATAAGTGATAACGTGAGGGAGATCACCAAAGGATGCAGGTAGCTCCGAAAGCGGAGTTGCGTATCCGAAGGATGTTAGGTGACTCAAATAAATGAAATGGGTGGAGGAATGGTTTAAGGGCATGTCACGGGATGTCGGAGGTCCGTCGGAATATCGGAGCAAATCTGGGGTCTCCGAATGTTCCGACTTGGGACCGAGCTTCCGGGATGGGAGTGGCCAAGGTTCGGTGTACCACAACCAGACCGGAGCTGAGACAGTCAGGAGGGAAGGTGACTTGGGGAGTGGGGAGGCATGGTGTAGGGGATGGTGAAGTTGTTAGGAAGGTGTGGTGTGGTGGGAGTGCGCGGGGTCGGGGTTCCGGGATATGACACAGTGGGTTTTGGATTTGGCTCTCAAGGATGGCCACAGTTCTGTCATATCCATCCCTGGCCATCGACTTCCGATCCCTCTGATCCCTCTGGTCTACCTCTGCTCCTTCTTCACTAACCTTGGAGCTCCTGTATTCCGCAATCCCCTCGGTACCCCTCGATGGTCACCACCCCCTCCTTTCAATTTATTACCTACGCCTCCCTAAGTATGGAGCCCCGAAGGCTTCCGGACAGCTCCGACGTCTGCTAGCGCACTCCCACCTCCGCTGGGCAATACACTCGCTTGCCCTGCAAAGCCCACCTTTGGGCCTATCCCTCCTTTCCGTTTCTGGGTTATCACCTACCTTTCCATTAACCCCATAACCCGACTCGTTGGTAATATTCAATCAGCCAATGTCTAACCCCGTTAGCTCCGCTCTGCCATTTGCAGACCTGCCCTCGTTGTAACTATATATATACTCAACTTGTACATAGGTTACACCTCAGTAATAAAATCGACTAGAGTTTACCCCCTTCAGTTCTGGTTGCCAGTTAGTAAGTTAGGGCACAGACGTGTTACTTGGCACAGCACTCCTGGCATAAGTCGCTGAGGCCGAAGCCCTCCACCATGGAGACATTCCCTCATCTCAACCTGGTCTCTGACACCTACCCTCGGGCCTTGTTCATGGCATCACGGCCATCATGGCCTATAGCGGCCCGCTAACAACGACCTTCGGTGCCGACCCCGGACCAGTGTCTAACACTCATATTTAGCACTGATACAAGTATCAGCTTCCCTATTTAGCTTATATTGGTCTGCTTTCTCACAAAGCTCAATACATTAGACAGGAATAAAGACTCAAGCACAGTCTGATGCACTCTACCATGCCCATCTTGCATGCTGGGGACATACTAGCTCAGAAAAGGATAGCTTTCTCCTTGCTCCACCACCTTTTAGTGATGGATGTCGTCATTCTCACTCAAGTTCACCATATGCTAGAACACCATCTCAATCCTCCCACTCTCCACTCTCCATCTCCCCTGCCTTCTGTTGGGTCAAAGATCTCAAACCCCTGGCAACATATTGGCAGACTAAGGTGTCAAGTCAATGGGATGCTTTTCAAGCTCAAATCACTTTCAGAAAGAGGCACCAGGTTCAAACAAACCATTCACACCCTTCATGTTAGAACTGGGTGAGGGCAGATGATTCTGGAGGGGAACCAGAGACTTAGCAAGGAGGGACCTTGGCCTCGGTGACTCAAGGGGAGCGCTGTGCCACTGCTGTTTGTCCATTTGGTCCTTAATTTCAGAAGCAGTGAGCAGGAAGTCTCTAGGGGGCATTTCTGGTCAATTTTAGACTGAGAGTCCAAAATGAGTATGTACAAGCACCTGTATATAGTGGAGAGATGAAAGCACAAGGAAATCAAAGGGGGTCCAAATTGGAACAAAGGCATCCGAACGGAGACAAGGGGATGATGGAAGTGGAGCGGTACCGAAGGTCATGGGTTAGACTTTGTGGTACATCCAAAAGGAGGTAGGGAGGGCGACGCCCAGAGGGGCAGGAGGATGAGGTGAAGTGGGGTTGATGACTAACTGGCTAAAATGGAAGGAAGCAGTAGTCCAAATAGGGATGAGGGGAAAGTGCGAAACATACATTACAAGCAGCAAAAGTGCCGAGTATGGTCCGTGAAGCTCGGAGGTTGCAGAGCTTATGGAGGTTGCGGAGGTGGGGTTGAAAGTCTGAGGATGATGTCAGGCCCAAAGGTGGATATTGGAGTGGACAGGGATAGGGTAGGTGAGGGATGGAAAGTGAGGAGTGATAGGAGGAGTGAGAGGAGGAGTGGCATCACGTCCAAAGGTGGGTATCAGAGCAGACAGGGGTAAGGTAGGACTCTGGAGGTGGTGGAGAGGAGGGTCCGGAAGTCGGATCAGGATCGGGTATGTATGGATATGACACTTCAGCAATGTTGCACACAATCCGAAATGCCAAAAATATAATAGGGTAGACACACACAATCACAGGAACACACTCACTGGAGGTATCATAATCCAATCCCTTACTTTCACATCTTGTTCACCACCAATCTATCCAACCAAGTCTTAAAACTATATCACACAATGCTTAAATAATTTCATATGAAATTTGGGAGACCGAGGGTGTGAGTTATGAGGAAATTGTTTTGGGGCTCATGTTTGAGACGATTCTGATTACATAATCAGGACACGGAACTAACCTGGGTTGCCCACCCCCACAATGATAGGGATAGGGAGAGGAGCATCTGCAATCATGTGAGTGAGTGAGGGGGACTGTGTCATATCCTGGAATCCTGACCCCATACTCTCCCACCTCATCACACCTTCCTAACAACCTCATCATCCCCTACACCATAACTCCCCACCTCCCAAGTCACCTTCCTTCCCAACTGTCTCAGCTCCGGCCTGGTTTGCAGCACACTTTACCTTGGCCACTCCCATCCCGGAAGCTCAGTCCTGAGTCAGAACATTCAGAGACTCCGGATTTGCTCCACCCTCCCGACAGATCTCCGACATCCCGTGACATACCTCTAAACCATTCCCCCTCCCATTTCATTTATTGGAGTCGCCCAACATCCTTCAGATATGTAACTCCACCTTCAGAGCTACCCACATCTGTCAGGAACATGTTGGACATGTATCTGGATGATCTGCAAGGGTGCGTGAAGTCATCTGGGCTTGTAAGGTCAGAGGGGTGGGACTTCAGCTTCAGCAACTTGGGTGGAGTGCTGCACTTTGTTCTTACATTGGTGTCCCAATTTCAGACAGAAGCCTTACGATGAGGAGAAGAGTCTAGAGGGGGAATCCAAGTCGATATACGAACTGAGGTACATCCGGTGTAACCTACATGTGTTATAAACACAAGTAACTAAATAGGACCGGCCTGGAAGGAGTGGCGGATCAAGTGTGATATTAATGAATGAAGAAAGAGACAAATAGTTAATATCAGAAAACTTGGTCAACAAAAGGCAAGCAAGAACAATGAGTGACAAAGGAGGAACAATAGTCCACAAGTGGACAAAAGAGAAAAGGCCATCTGGCTGTCTAGCAAGCCGTTCAGCTGGCAGGCAGACAACAATGAAGCGGGCAACCTAGTTGGAAGGTACCCGCATGGGGGAGGAAGTGTGGATGAGGGTGACGGGTGGACGGATGGATGGATGGATGATGATGATAGCAGGCCAAGTGGCACTAGGATGCGTTGATGGAAGTGACAGATATGTCGGGTCATGACAGTATCCCCTTCTTAGGGCCGATGCCCCTGGAGGCCCAATTGGTGCACGTGGGAATCATTCAGCCAATTCCGAATTTTGAATCCGCATGTGAAATCAAACATCCTTTGATCAAGTCCAGTCATTACCCAACAAACTTACTCAATACCCCACCCTCATGTCCAAGACTCTTGAGCTACACAACATCGCATCCTGGGAGGAGGAGGACATCCAGGAGGTGATGGACGACGAGCCTGCCATGATGCAGGCGAAGCTGAATGAGTGGGTGAGGCACAAGGCGGTCAAGAAAGCGGCCAAGGCAGCTGGCAGGCAGCTGAAGAAAAGAAAAGGCATGAGGAAGAGGAGGCCAGGGAGCGGGAGGCAGAGGCGAAGCGCCAGCAGGCACAGGCAGCTGGGTCGTCCAAAGGCAAGGTGAGTAGCCAGCATCTTTAAACACTTACTGCCACGTGATCCCTGAGGCTAACACAAGTACCTCTTTGTTTTTGTTTTTTAGCGCAAGGCCTCAGTCAACCCTCCACAGGCCACAAGGGAAAAGCCCCCCTGTGGTCGATGCATCAAGTCCCAGCTGGTCTGTGAGTGGGGCAAGTACCAGGCATGCATGAACTGCATGCACACCAGGGCCAAATGTGACCTGGTCATGATTCGAGTGGGACTGTGACGCCCTCACAGCAGAAGAAACTGCAGGTGATCTCACCCAAGGCACCAGCACACATGTCTGAGGATGAGGGAGAGGATATGGAGGATGAGGAGGATGATTGGGACGAGGATGAGGGTGACATGGAGAAGTGGGGTGAGGCAATCATCGACACCCTCAAGGAGCTGACTGACACTGTGAGGCAGTTGCCCAGCGAGGTCACCAAGATTATGCGGGAGGAGAGGTCAAGGAAGAAGAAGGAGAAATTGGATGGTGGGGGAGCGGGTGACCCGCCCACATATACCTCCCATGGTGTGGGCACATCACCCTGAAGTCGTCTTTTTTTTTTTTTTTGTGTATACCTCCATTGTGCCATACCTTAATCAACACATGGCCACACTTGACACATGAGTACGCTAAGAAAAGTGGGGGCCTGGCTTGTTAGGATACAGTGCATGGAAGTCAGAAACCAAGTCAGAGGCATGGCCAAGCTCTGTGGCCGGCAACCAAGAAGTCTCCTCATCCGTCCCATCATACCCGAGCCAACATACCAGGTACAGTAACTTACAGTTACGACACCTACAATCCAACTTTGAATCTAGTATTTCAGCAATCTCATACTCAGTTTCACTGTCAATCTCAACAGGCAGAGGCAGAGGTTGTATGTGGTTGGGAATGGTGTTGGGGATGGCCGGTTCGAGTTGGGACACATGAAAGACCGGGTGTACAGCTCTCATAGTCTCAGGAAGGTGGATGGTGCAGGAGTGGGTTCCTGGTGCAGCGATGATCTCGAAGGGCCCAAGATTCTTCTCTGAGAGCTTCTTTGAGGGTCGGGTGGATCTAAAATACTTAGCCTTAACAAAAACCATAGTACCAACCTCAAAGTTGGGTGCAGGCAAACATTTAGCATCCACAGGGCCCTGATATCGTCGTTGCGCTGAGGACATTTCCTCATGTAGGAACTGATGTAAGGAATCGAGATCAACTGAGTACTCTTGAGCATGTACTGAAGTCAAGTCTCATTCCGGATGGACAGAGAGGGTCGGTGTCAGGGCACACCCGCCTGACCCCACTCCACCCGGTCCGACCCCACCCGATCCCACTACCCTCACCCAGTGCCCCCGTCCTCCATCCTCCCTTCTCTCCTCCTTCTCTCCTCCCTTCTCTCCTCCCTTCTCTCCTCCCTTCTCTACTACACAGATGACTTCCTTGCTCAATGTACCATTAACCAGGCTGTGCAACATGCCCGGACCCGGGCACACTGGGTGACACCCTACACACCGGATGCTCCTGAGATCTCTTACGGAGATACCTGGGCGGATATGGCTGTGCATGTAGATGATGTGGCACTCCCCACATGACCTTCAACCACATGTACATAAACACAGCCTAAGTGGGAACTGAGAAGTAACCTTCTTCTCACACTTCCCACTTTAGCCTAAGTGGCCAGGGATGCCCTTTTGTGCCGGGTCTGTTAGTACATGCGCCTGTGCTACACCCTATCGGGTCCTCAGTGCCAGGTGACACATCCGGGCGCTCTCAACCCCGGGTCGCTCCCTGACAGTCGGATGGTATCCCTTGTTGGCAAAAAACAGGGAGACACCAGTAGTAGCATTGGGGGCATTGTTGTACGTGAACTCAGACAGGGGCAATAACTCAGCCCAATTGTCCTGCTGGTAGTTGCAATACACCCGAAGATACTGTTCTAATGTTTGGTTCATCTGCTCGGTCTGACCATCCCCTTCTGGGTGATAACCTGAAGTAAAGTGAAGGTGGAAGTCAAGAGCCTTACCTAGAGAGCGGAAGAAATGGGATACAAACTCGGATCCTCGATCCAAAGTGATGTGAGAAGGTACACCATGTTTCAAGAATACATGGAGGAGGAACAGCTTGGCAAGACCAGGTGCATCAATGGTATCGTGTGTAGGGATAAAGACACATTGCTTAGAAAGATGATCCATGACTACCAAGATGGCTGTGAAGCCAGAGGACGGAGGAAGCTGTTCAATGAAGTCCATGGATATCAAGTTCCATGGGCAACCGGGGATGGGGAGTTGTTTCAGCAAACCATAGGGCTTGTGACAAGGGACCTTGGCATGGGCACAGGCAGTACAGGACAAGACATAGTCCTTAACAAATGAATGGATACCTGGCCAAGTATACTCTCCATGGACCAGATCCAATGTGCAGTTCTGACCAAAGTGTCCAGAGAGTGGATGATCATGGTATCTCAAGATCCTGAGGCGAAGATCGTTTGCGTCCGGTACGTAGATACGCTTGTCAAGCCTTAACAGGCCATCCACATCTAGGGACCAACGAGAGTCTGCAGGGATAAGATCAGAGAGATATTCAGCAATAGAGGGGTCAGATGGCAGGGCGGTAAGGATGTCCTTGTGGATAGCTTTGATGTCAACCATAGAGCTGGCCTGGAGGACTGGAGTGGCTAGACAAGTGGCTCGAAGGGAGGCCGAGAGCTGTTCTGTGGTAAAGACAGGGCGAAAATTCTGCAGATTGATGTGGGTGTAGTCCCTATCCCCTTCTTTGGGGTAGACGTCCCAGCGTCTAGTCAACGCATCAGGTTTCACACCAAGTCTTCCTGGGCAGAAATGGACAACCATGTTAAATTGCGAGAGAAACTCTGACCAGCACGCCTGCCTGTGGGTCAAGAGTTTGGTAGTGGTGAAGTATTCCAAGTTCTTATGATCCATGACAACATCAATTGGAGTGCCAGATCCTTCAAGATAGTGTCTCCAAGAGCGGAAGGCTTCAAAGATAGCCAGGAGCTCCTTATCATGGGTATTGTAGTTGAGTTCAGGCGCTGTCAGTGTTCTCGAGTGAAAAGCAACCAGGCGAATCTCGTCATCCTCACAACAGATGGAGAGAATACCTGAGATTGCATAGTCAGACGCATCAGTTTCAACTATTAGCGGATGATCAGGTACCCAGTGAGTAAGGATGGGGGTGGATGTGAAGGCTTCTTTGAGATGAAGGAAGGCGGAACGACACTCATCAGAGAAAGACCAAGCCACATTTTTATGGGTGAGTCTGGTCAGCAGAAGAACTATACTGGAATAATCATGGATGAAACAGCGATAGAAGTTAGCAAATCCCAAGAAGGACTGGATGTCTGTTAGAATGGGTGGATTCAGACGACTCCGGAGTGGAATCAGAGACTTAGCGTGGAAGGACCTTGGCCTCAGCGACTCAGGTGGAGCGCTGTGCCATTGCTGGTTGTCCTGGGGGTCCCTAATTTCGGATCTAGCAGAGGGAAAGTCTCTTGGGGGGAATTCAGGTCGATTTCAGACTGAGGTTACAAGTTACTATGTACATTGTATATAAGGGGGGGTCCGGAATCAAAAGGAGCGAGGGTACTCCAAAAGGAGACAAAGGGAGCTGAAAGGAGGGACAACACCAAGGGTCAAGGGTTTGACTCAATGGTGTTTCCCAAAGGAGGAATGAAGGGCCAAGGCCCAAGGAGGAAGGAAGGAGGATGGGAGTGGGGAATGGCCAGCTGACTGAATAGAAAGGAAGCAGCAGCCCAAATAGGAATGAGGGAGTATAGCGGAATTGAATGGAGCAATGCAATAGTTGCAAGGTCCGACATAAGTCCGGAAAGTCCGAACTCGGAAGTTAAACTCCGGAATATTGGCAAACATAATTAAATGGAATGAGCTAACCAATACAATGGGTATAAGCAGAGGTGGGGTCAAAGTCCGAGGTCGGAGCTAAGACCGGAGGTTCTGGAGACAGAGACACGAAATGGGATTCCGGAGCGGAGGTCCGGAGTCAGGGGCATAGGTGTTGTGTGCTTGTCTGGGAGGTGTCGAGGTTGAGGTCGGACCCGGAATATTCCGGAGTCGGACTGAAGGTGGTGTTGGAGCCGGAGGTGGGATAACCTCTTGGGAGTTGGCAAGGAGAAGGTGATGGAAGGGAAGTAGGACTCCGGAAGTCAGGTTCAGAGTTCCGGGAGCCCGGAGCGGAGGTCAGGATTGTATGGATATAACAATGTCCTTGACTTTATGGGGCTCAGGCCAATCCTGAATGGATTGAATCTTTTCAGGTGACATGGACAAACCAGTCGGCGAAAGGATGCAGCCCAAATACTCCGCAGTGTCAGTTGAGAATTTACACTTCTGCAGATTGACAAATAACCCATGCTTGCGTAGCCTACTTAAGACTTCCCGGACATGATCCTCATGTGAGTCTCATCTTCTGAATAGACCAGGATGTCGTCCAAGTAGACTACCATGTGAGTGTCGAGTAGATCAGCAAAGATGGTATTGATGAAGCGCTGAAAGGCTGCGGGTGCATTGGTCAGACCGAATGGCATGACGAGCCACTTGTAGGATCTGTAGCGCATGCGGAACGAAGTCTTCCACTCATTGCCTGCTGCTATCTGCACCAAATGGTATGCATGGCAGAGGTCGAGCTTGGTGTAGATCTTTGCATGGCTAGGAACGTCTAGGAGGTCAGAGATATGCGGCAGCGGATACCTATCTTTCTTTGTGATCTTGTTGAGGCCCCTGAAGTCCACACAAAGACGTAGAGAACCGTCTTTCTTGCAGACGAAGAGCACTGGCATGGCATGGGTTGAAGATGAGGGACGGATGAAACTGGACACCAAGTGCTCGTCAAGGAATGCATGGAGAGCCTCAAGCTCAGACTGGGACAGGGAATATAGGGTGCCAAGGGGAGGATGGGAGCCTTCCTCCAACTCGATCTTCAGGTCATATTCACGGTGCAGTGCGAGAGTGTTGGCTTTACTCTTACTGAAGACATCCACAAACTCGTGATAAGCCTTAGGAACAGTTGAGAGGTCGACAGGATCAGATGGAATAGAAGTCGAGTGCAACTCTGCTATAGTGGACAGATTTTCCAGGCAGAAAGTGATGGACCCATCGAGTTGGGAGGTCCGGGCATACACAGCCGGACTGACGATCTCAATGGTGATTGCCTGATGGACGGATGCACACTGTGGGTCGGAGGTTGGATTCCCTTGTGTTGGGACTGGGTCCACAACTATGGGAGGAGAGCTCAGGGTGGTTGGACTGGATTGCTCAGATGTCTGGAAAGTTATACTGCTCAAGACTGTTAGAGATGTGTCGCGGATTCAGACAACTCCGGAGTGGAATTGGAGACTTAGCGTGGAGGGACCTTGGCCTCAGCGACTCAAGTGGAGCGCTGTGCCATTGCTGTTTGTCCATTTGGTCCTTAATTTCACAGTAGGCGAGCAGGAAGTCTCTAGGGGGCATTTCAGGTCGATTTTGGACTGAGCCCAAAACAAGTATGTACAAGTGCCGATATATATAATGGAAGGGGCAAAAGCACAAGGAAACAAAGGGGATCCGAATCGGAACAAAGACATCCGAACGGGGACAAAGGGAAGACAGAAGCGGAGCGGTACCAAAGGTCATAAGGCCAAACCTGTGATACTTCCGAAAGGAGGTAGGGAGGGTGAGGCCCAGAGGGGCAGGAGGATGATGGGAAGTGGGGACGATGACTAACTGGCTAGAATGGGAAGAAGCAGCAGTCCAAATAGGGATGAGGGGAAAATGCGAGAGATACATTACAAGCGGCGAAAGTGCTGAAGGTGATCCGCGAAGCTCGGAGGTTGCGGAGCTTACGGAGGTTACGGAGGCGGGGTTGAAAGTCCAAGGAATATTGGCAATGGTGTTTACGTAGTATGAGGTCACCAATGCAATGGACTAAGACCGAGGTGGAGTCAAAGTCCAAGGTAGGGGCTATGATGGAGGCTCAGAGCAAAGGTACGAGCAGTGCCCGAGTACAAAGTATGGGACAGCGGTGGAAGGTCATAACTTGGTAGGAGGTCGGCGGAAGAGTACCAGAGGGAGGAGAGAGGAGAAAGGGAAGAGGGAAGGAGTGGCGGGAAGGAGAGTTGTCAGGTCCAAGGGTGAGTATCAGAGCGGACAGGAGAAGCGTAGGAGGATGACGGAAGGGTGGAGGTGTTGTGAGGGAGGAGCGGAGGTGTAGGAGGAGTAGGAGGAGGGTGGCGAGAGGGGCGGTGTTTGGTCCGAGGTGAGTATCAGAGCAGATGGAGATAGGGGAGGAGAGGGAAGGAGTAGAGGTGGCATGGGAGGTAGAAGGAGGTGTGTTGCCAGGACCGAAGGTGAGTATCGGAACAGGCAGCGGTAGGGTAGGACTCCGGAGGTGAAGAAGGAGGAGGTCCGGAAGTCGGGTCGGGATTGGGTATGCACGGATATGACAGAGACCCAGTCAATCAACGGATTGTGCCAGGTGAGCCAGTCATGTCCTAGGACGATAGTACAAGAGCCATCCAACGATGTGACATAGCATGTCATCGGAGTAACCTCACCAGTGACAAATCGGATGGGCAGATTGACGGCTTGGGTAATCATGGAGTTCATGGTACCGTCAAATAATCGGAGTTGCAGAGGCATGACAGGGTACATGGAGATGTGGTGTTTATTGACAAAGGATGTATCTACAAATGTGTCAGAAGATCCTGAGTCAATAAGAGCAGAGAATTTTCCAGAGGGGAGAGAAGAAGGAAAAGACATATTTTTGCGGGGTTCAGACCCCCTGGAAGAAGGAAACAGAGCAGAGCCAGGAGCATTCTCCCTTGAAGCAGAAAGCAGATCAGAGCTGGGAGCACACTCCCTTGAAGTTGGAAATCGACCATCATCAGAACAAGGAGAAAAAGAGATCAGAACAGAAAGAGAATGAAGAGTGGATAGTCCAGACATGTTCAAGCACAGGACTCTAGATGTACGAGGAGGGTCAGTGTGACCAACCGGTCGTACAGGGCCCAGAGGGTCACTATCTAGTTTTTTTCCTCGTCCGAATCCACCACAGAATCCGCAACATCCTCAGCCTGGGCTGCTCTAGCTTTGGCTGCATGAGAGGAGGACTTAGAACACTCTTTGGCCACATGCCCAGAGCGCCCACAGAAGAGGCAGAGGTCGTTCTTGAAGTGACACTGGCATTCTTCTTTGGTGAGCTTGCCACTCTTGTCAAGCTTCGAGGACAGATCAGAGTTGGGTTGCTTTCCCTTGGACTTTTTAGGGTCCTTGGTAGAGCGATCAGTGGAGGTGGAAGGGTCGGACGTGGAGTCAGGAGGGTTGGAGGACTTAGAGTACTTCAGGTTCTTGCCCAATTTCGTGTTCTGCTTGGAGGAGTCAGGTGAGGTAGCTCAATCTCTCGGACGGTGTGACAACTCACCCTTGCGCTCTCAGTATCATCCATCGATTGGGCAAGAGAGCGCATGTCATGCAGTGAGCATGGCTTGCTTACCATAATGAGTGATCTCATCCTTGATCCTATCCGGCAACCCATTGTAGAAATGGTGCCTCAAGGCAACCTCAGGTAACTGTGAAGCATTGTGATTAAACTCATCAACATACTTGGCAATCCTGTGATTATCTGACATAGTCAGAGTACTCAGACGATGCTCAGCATCACCAAAGGGGTTGTGCAGGCCTGTCAGGGGACGGACCCTGGGTCCCCATGACCCCTCTCTATGGCCCACAGGCTAACCTGTAACAGCAGCCCATCTCAGGGCATAGCACTACTGTGGGTAAGAAAGTGAGAAGAAGGTTAACTTCTCACTTTCCCACAGTGGCCCAATATGGCGAAAACTTCCGGGGATACCCGGAAGTCACATGAAGAGTGGGAACCGGGCCTGGAGCATGCGGCGTGCGCGGGGCAGAGCACACATGCAGGTCCGGGCTAGTCAGGGTGTGTGCCCTGACAGGGCTGAAGTTCTCTTCGAGTTCTCGGACGAAGAGTTCATAGTCATCAATCCAATGTGGACGGTGATGCAGGTTACCATGAAGAAGTTCAGGCTCGAACCAACTCAGAGCAATCCCCTTGAGGAATGACATGGCATAGATGACTTTGGTACACTCATTGACAAACGCTTGGGGGCAGTTCTGGAAGTTGAGTTCACACTGAACAAGGAAGGTACAGAGTTTCTGTGGGTCAGTACCATCAAATTGGTCAGGCTCACGAAGCTTTGTCCTATGGCTGGGGTCTGAGGGTTGACGAGTGGCAGTGGTTGAGCAGGCCAGGGCAGCAATAGCGTCCGTCAACTGGGCCAACACACGGCTACCAGGGTCATCTGGCAGCTGATCCTCAGGCGGATCATCACCACCATCACCGTCACCACCACCGTTACCACGGTTGGGTGGGGCATCTGGTGGGTCCAGAGGATTAGCAGGATCAGGACATGGGGTAGGGTTACGGGAAGCTTCGGAATCATGGTCATCAGCTTGGCTATCTGGATCGACATCTCTCTCAACAGCAGCTGCCTCATCATGGTCTTGGAATATGGAACGATGAAATCGATGGGAGGGTGCTGGAGTGGAGGAGGAGGTAGGGTTATCACAGTCAGCTGTAAAGCTTTGGAATGGCAGACGTTCAGAAGGGTCTAGATCATGTCTGTGCAAAAGTTCTTCAAGCATGCCGAGACCTGGAAGCCTAGAAGAACCAGGTTCAGTGCGTGTCTGTGAACGGGTCTGATAAGCTCTAGACATATTTCAGTGAAACAATGACAGAGCAAGGAAAGAACATAAGAGCGATTTGAGTTCATATATACTGTCAGGAACGTGTCAGACGTGTATCCAGATGATCCACAGGGGCGTGCGAAGTCGTCCGGGCTCGTAAGGTTGGAGGGGTGGGACTTCAGCTTCAGCAACTCGGGTGGAGCGCTGCGCTTCATTCTTACGTTGGTGTCCCAATTTCAGACAGAAGCCTTACGATGAGGAGAAGAGTCTAGAGGGGGAATCCAAGTCAATATACGAACTGAGGTACATCCGGTGTAACCTACATGCATTATAAACACAAGTAACTAAATAGGACCAGCCCAGAAGGAGTGGCAGATCAAGCGTGATATTAATGAATGAAGAAAGAGACAAATAGTTAATATCGGAAAATTGGTCAACAAAAGGCAAGCAAGAACAATGAGTGACAAAGGAGGAACAATAGTCCGCAAGCAGACAAAAGATAAAAGGCCATCTGGCTGTCTAGCAAGCCGTCCGGCTGGCGGGTGGACAACAATGAAGTGGGCAACCTAGGTTGGAAGGTACCTGTGCAAGGGGTGTGGATGAGGGTGATGGGTGGATGGATGGATGGATGGATGGATGATGATGATAGCAGGCCAAGTGGCACTAGGACATGTTGATGGAAGTGATGGATATGTCAGGTCATGACAACATCCTCAGGTGATCCCACTCACATCATCACAAATTAGTCACCTTCCATTTATAGTACAACTGTTGTCTTCTTTCCATTCAGTCGGCTAACTTCCTCTTACCCATTTCTTGTTCCCATTCATCCTCTGGCCTTCTACTCCACCCTTCTTGACCTGACACCTCGGTTCCCCATTGAGGATATCGTTTGGGACCTTTTGGTATCATTCGGCACCTTTTGGTGTTTTCCATTATCACTCGGACTTTGACTAAAGTCCTTCTCCTTCCTCCATATATAAATACTTGTAGATTAGAACCCGTTGTACCCCAGTTCTAATCTTGACTAAAAGTTACCCCCAAGTCCCTCTATGAGTGAATCCTGACCCCCCTCCTACAAGATACCTCTGACACATGAAATAAATGGACTAACTGAGACATGACGGAGGCACAGCGCTCCCTCCGAGTCGCTGAGGCCACATCCTTCTTAGAGCCTCTTGTACCACCCAGCAGACCTGGGCTTCCTGGAGAAGCTTCAGTCCACTACCGGAGCTCTCAGACCCCCTCTAGTTGAGCCCTGCCTGCATTCAGACTCACGCATTTTCCCTACATTGGGGGTTTTTGACACTTCGGGCCTATCCCTCCTTTCTGTTTCCGGGTTATCACCTGCCATTCTGCTAACCCCATAACCCAACTTGTCAGTAATATTCAATCGGCTAATGTTTAACTCCGTTAGCTCTGCTCTGCTCGGTCCCGCCATTCACGGGCCTGCTCTCGCTGTAACTATATATATACTTAACTTGTACATAGGTTACACCTCAGTGATAAAATCAACTAGAGTTGATGCCCCTTAGTTCTCATTGCCAGTAAGTAAATTAGGGCACGGACATGTAACTTGGCACAGTGCTCCTGGCTTGAGTCACTGAGGCCGAAGCCCTCCACCATGGAGACAATTCCTTTGTCTCAATCCGGTCTCTAACACCTGCCTCCCTCTTTCAGGGTTTTTGACAGACTGAATGGGCATCACCGAGTGAATGGAGGCCATAATCGCCATCGAACCGTTACCGGAAACGGACTGCGGCATTCGCTGCATCACTTGAAATGATCCATTTGGATCCGGTCAGGTTAAATCGGCGCATATAAGTGATGTCATCAAGCAGCACATCGGCAGAAGTCGGCAATTCCAGAAACCGCACAGTCGTGATGGTTGGTTTTGGGGTGCCCACGATCACCTGCACCATCCAGCTGCACAGAAGTTTATTTTTGACCCTAGCTTCCCTAAGACACCCCATAACATGAGTAAAAACTGTATTTGACCACTGGGAATGATTAAAATTTTGAACATCTGCCAAACCGGCGTAATCCATCTGTGAGGACAATGGGGGTTCACGCCTTCCTAATCTCAGCATTATCCCAGGCAGTCATGAGGAGTGGCGATTCGTACATAGTGGGCACTGCACTTGTACTGAGATAGGGTAAGGAATGATAGATCTGATACACAAACGAGGGGAATGCATACCTCTCCTGCAGCGCAAGAAGCGCCTTGTCAACGGTCGTATCCGCACCATCAAGATCACCTCCCTCGCGCAGATCCTCAGCCTTCCTGAATGCAACCAGCGCATCTTCAGCCGATTGAAGGGGCTTATCCCATTCAGCCAAATTCATCAAACCCCGCTTCTTCCCCTTTCCTAGCGATCGATTGTTATACGCCTTCAAGCCTGCGATATATGCACTCAGCATCACGTCAAAGATGGTCTCACATATGCAGCGAAACCGGAGAATCCAGGGAAGAGGAGTTTCCATGCGGACAAAGTCAAGCATTTCCAGGCCACGCCGGAGGTGCTTCGGATCCCCATGAAAGCAGCCACGTAAAAAAGTTCGATTTGGCGCTCTTTCGTACTTGAAAAATTCGAATGCCCAGCCATCGAAGAAAATGCAGTGGATGGGTAGAGAAAAACTTTGAGCGAGGTTGCTGGCGTCGCAAGCTGTACATCTCAGATACCAAATGTGCAACCCTGAAGCGCTGGGGCTTACCATCGCCTTCGGCTATAACCTGGGCAATAGCCTTCAAACGTTCCTCATCATTCAACACTCTCAGCTTTATCTCGACGAACAGAACCGCAACAGCGCCAAAAGCTTTGAAGTAGTATTCAATGCGGCCCTGCGTAGCAATGTGACCGGAAATTGTGGTCTCTGGGTCATTCCTTAGCGTGAAAGTGAACTGCTTGACGAGGTGGTTAAAAATCTGCTGGTTGCGGTGAGCTTTTAAAGCGCGAGAGAATCAGCGTATCCTCACTGGAGAGAAGAATCTCGATCTCGCCTCTTCTGTCTTATGCTCATGAGGGGGCCCGTACTGCATTAACAAGATATCTAGGTCCATCACAATCGACTTGAAAAGATCTGTGGGAATACGAGAGCGGTGGATTTCGAAGGTTCCAATGTCTTTCAACGCATTCCCGGGTTCAAGTCCGACGAGAGGAGCGACGTCACCATACGTAACTTTGGAGAAACTAACTACCAAACCGTGTTCTACGTCGCTCGTTAGCACACCGGACCCAAGACAAAGATAGAGACAGACCTGAGTCGTCATCTTCTATTTGAACATCGAGACTAAACTGTTTCACGAGACGACGTACAACAGTCATAGCGGCATCTGGTGTATCAGGAACAGGAATGTCTGTGGACGCATCCGCTGCACCAGTGTTATCCCGTGGCCTTTTGGGTGCCATTGTGGATGTCTAAATGAAGTCTGTCCAAGAGTGGAGTAAACCTAAATCCAGTGACGCCGGAAGTTTGCGGAGGTCATGCATGTGTCACCAAAAAAAACACCAGGAAAAGTTTCAGTTCTGGCTGGAGGTATATATACAAATTTCAGCTGGAGCGAAATTTTCTAAGTACTGATAGTGCATGGGTGCGTGCACTCAAGGAGCGTCTCTATGTCAGGTGTGTTAGATTTCTTGGTATAAGACAAAATGATGGGCTAGCGATGTTGTCGCTCAGTCCCCAAGGGGGTGTCGGTAATGTTCAGCAGAAAGGTATGCCAGTTACGTGTTTTGCCGAACATCGGCCACCCCCCCCCCCCTCACGTGAGTGAACCTTCCAAGTATGGGAGGCTAATGCTTTGTAATATCCAAAAAAGGCAAGCCCTAATTATCACCGCCCCCTTGGATCACCTCTCCAATGTCTGCAGACACACTAGACAGCCTAAATCCCGGCTTTCAAGAATGTCCATTATGCAAAAACCAGGTTCATGTAGCTACCGGAGGGGACGTGAATCTTGAATTCCATATGAGTGGGGCGGAATGTTTGAGAACACAGAAAAAAGCCAAAGAACAGGAAAAAATCTCAGCCCAAGCAAAGAACTTCAGTGCCTGGTTTTCTAATCCCGCAAAAGCCAAACCAACACATTCATTCAAATTAAATCCGCCACCACCACTCCACCACAAGCCAACACCTTCCCTTAAGCCCGTGCTTAAGCCATCCCACTCAGATATCACCAGGCCCCCTATCCCTATTTCTCCTCGACCTCCTGACAGAAACACACCATTCTCTGCACTCCATGATATGGAAAAACTGAGCCCACTAGAGAGGGTGGGTGCCCTCACCATGCTCCTTCCTTCCTCCATTCCAGTTGCTCATGAAGACAATGCAATCTGGCAATTAGGGACACTGGACCCATCCTCCTGGGCTGAGACAAACTGTAGCAAGGATAGATTGGGAACTCATTAATGTGAGAGAACTAGTGTTACAAACTAGCGCTCAGTTCACAATAGTGTAACTCAATTACCAAAAATTGTTACAAACTAGTGCTAGACAATGAAAGATTGTTAAGTAAAGGTCTAATGAGACCAAGAAATGAGATCTCACCTCAGTTCATGATAGTATAACTGAGGAGAGAGAAAAACAGTTGCAATGAGTGGCTTTTAAGCCTACAATGCCACCTATCACCAAGAAAGATGGATTGGGAATAATTAAATCTCCTGCAGCTGGTGAGTCCATGCACCATAATGGTGGGATGTCGACCTTGTCTCCAATAATTAATCCGATGCTACATACCATTTTTGGATGGAATGACTCAGTTCAGATGGTCGTTGACAATGTGCAGAGGGGAGCTGATGGAGTCAAAGGGCTAGTTGGCTTTTTAGAATGGTTTGTCCATAATCGGGGCTTGAACCCTACCCTATTTGACACCAAACTTGAAAAGCTATCAGAGGCAATGCTACAATTGTAAGTATTTTATTTAACTCACCATAACACCTTCTCTGTCAGGGATCGGCCCTTGACCCTGCTGTCAGGGCACCCAACCACACAACCCCAGAACCACCCTCCCTGACTTCTCCCACTTCCCTGACCTCCCCATCTTTACATATCTCTCACAACTACAGCCCGCATGTGAGCCCGTGGGAAAAATCACGTGGGTCAAGGCGAGCAACTCGCCTTAACCCATGTGACACCTTTTCCGAGTCATGGGAACATGCTTGGCTTCTACCCATAGTCACGTTATGAACTGTACAGTACACTTCCCTTTTATAGCAGCCAAGCAGGGAATAGGGAAACTTACCCTTCTTCTCATCTCAATCCCCGCTTAGGCAAGTTGTAGCTACCCTCTGTAATACATGACAACTCAATCCCTGCTTCTTCAGTGAGTTTGAGGAGCTGAGGACAGGGTCTAGCACCCAGGTACCCGGAACATTGCACACACCTAGCCCTGAGGCTGGGCTGTCCTCGACCCCAAGCCCTGACATTCTCAAATGTGTGCCAAGCAGAATCCCCTCAATCCAGTACCATCCTCAAGGCTGTCAACAGTATTACCCCAAGATGAAAGTCCCAACCTGGTCAGTGATGATGAGGGGGATGCTGAGACAACATCGGACTTCCTAGTTACAGAGCACAGAGCTGAAAGGCTTTGCGGTGCACAAAGATTAGATATCCCTGCAAGCCAGTCACCCTACTATGTCTATCCCTTTGGCCTGCATGCTGTTCATCATGTCCCTTGGGATATTGAGATTGGGAATGACACTTTATACCTTCGCTCCCGGAAGTGTTGCAGAATTGCTGTTAGAACTGGGTGAGGGTGGACGATTCCAGAGGGGAACCGGAGACTTAGCAAGGAGGGACCTTGGCCTCAGCGACTCAAGCGGAGCACTGTGCCATTGCTGTTTGTCCATTTGGTCCTTGATTTCATAGGCAGCAAGCAGGAAGTCTCTAGAGGGCATTTCAGGTCGATTTTAGACTAAGGGCCTAAAACGAGTATGTACAAGCACTGGTATATAATGGAGAGGGCAAAAGCACAGGGAAACAAAGGGGGTCCGAATCGGAATGAAGGCGTCCGAACAGGAACAAAGGGATGACAGAAGTGGAGTGGTACTGAAGGTCATAGGGCAGAACCTGTGGTACATCCGAAAGGAGGTAGGGAGGGCAAAGCCCAGGGGCAGGAGGATGAGGTGAAGTGGGGATGATGACTAACTGGCTAGAATGGGAAGAAGCAGCAGTCCAAATAAGGATGAGGGGAAAATGCGAAAGATACATTACAAGCGGCGAAAGTGCTGAAGATGATCCATGGAGCTTGGAGATTATGGAGGTTACAGAGGTTATGGAGGCAGGGTTGAAAGTCCGAGGAATATTGGCAATGGTGTTTACATAGTATGAGGTCACCAATGCAATGGACTAAAGCTGAGGTGGAGTCAAAGTCTGAGGTAGGAACTATGACGGAATCTCGGAGTGAAGGTACAAGCGGTGTCCAAGTACAGAGTACGGGACAGTGGCAGAAGGTCATAACTTGGCAGAGGGTCAGCGGAAGAGGGTTAGAGGGAAGAGAGAGGAGAGAGGAAAGGGGAGAGGAGTGGAGGAGAGGAAAGGTGTCAGGTCCGAAGGTGAGTATCGGAGCGGACAGGAGAAGGGTAGGAGAGTGATGGAAGGGTGGAGGTGTCATGAGGAGTAAGAGGGGGAGTGAGAGGAGGAGCAGGAGGAGGGTGGCAAGAGGAGTGGTGTTCGGTCCGAGGTGAGTATTGGAGCGGACGAGGATAAGGTAGGAGAAGGACGAAAGGGTGGAGGTGGCATGAGGGGTGAGGGGTGGTGTGGTGCCAGGTCCGAAGGTGAATATCGGAACGGACGGCGGTAGGGTAGGACTCCAGAGGTGGTGAAGATGGGGGTCTGGGAGTCGGTTTGGGATCGAGTATGTATGGATATGACAATTGCAATTGGTAGCCATCCAACATGTCGTGAATGCCATGCACTTGTGGATTCCCAAGTTAGTGAAGGGAATCAAGAAACACATTGAAAATGGGACACCACAACCCACAAATCACCACCTTTGGTCATGGGGTATTCTCCATCAGGCCTTGCTATGGACACAGAAGTGATTGGCAACGCATCAGCTTCTGGTTTTCAATGCCAACATGCAGCTAGGCCGAAAGACATGGGCAATTGATGAACATAAACACCTGCTCATGATTGTGTCATCCAGAGAAGTCAAGCAAGTTGATGCGGTGATGCAGGTAGCAAAGAAGGCATATTCAGCCCAGTCCTTCACTGAGCAAGAAATGGAGCTGGGCTTACTGTTTCTTCAGCTGGGAGGAACCTGGCTGGCAAGCATCGCACACAATGCCTTTGGCACCCCACTGTCACCACACTTCGGCACAATCGACCAACAGAGCCACTCCGTATCTCAACTGGGCTCCCAACTGCTCATGAACTTCACCATAATGTCTTGGTCTCACTGGTTGCTGGGACTTTTGGTAGCACTGAGCAGCCTAGCAATGTTCATGGGGCCTACATTCTCATGTTTGACAAGATCAAGATTGAAGAAGTTTCACGATATGACCCATCCATGAATCACATTGTTGGGGTATGTTGTGAGCATAGTGACAGGTTTGCACTCGAGTATGCAAGTGCAGACAAAGCCAATTGCTTGTTTGAAGGGGTCCGGGATGGAGTTGTGCATCTGGCAGCAGAGATAAGCAATGAATTTAGAAATGATCTCATACTTATGTGAATTTGTGTTAAAGAAATGGGTTCTGGGTAATCCATTTCTTTCCGTCCTTATAGACGACTTGGAATCATCGACCTCATGTATGTAGGGTGGCCTAGTCATGTAATGAGTATCATCCGATAGCCTTGGAGCTTTTGACAGAAAGCTGGGACCTCGCGGTGAATGGGAGTCTGCTGCAACGGATACTTGGTGCTTGTTACGTGAGCATACCATGCATGGATGTATAGGATCACAAGTAAAGGGGATATCCCAAACTGGACCAGTCAAGGGCAAGAGGCTAGCAGGTACTTGGCGCTTGAGGGAGCATACTGGTAGCAAGTGATATAACAGCTCCTTGAGGGAGCTTCCTGAGGTTGGGTTGATGGGTACTTGGCACCCAGATGGGCGTACCGGCAACGAATGGGATTCCAGCTCCTTGAGGGAGCTTCTTGAGGTTGGGTTGATGGATACTTGGCACCCAGATGGGCGTACTGGCAATGGGGTATAAGACCGTTCGTTTGGCAAACAGTCTGTGTTCGTGTCAACGGGTACTTGGCGCTCATATGAGCATACCAGTGATGGAGGGGTGTCAGGGCAATAGCCCCGAACCCCGAGCCACATGTAATTAGATACATATAGTCACGTGGGTAAGTGGGAACCTCCGGGTAACTGCTTACACACTACCGTAAAATACACACATTTGTATCACTTACGGCTCTGTGTGCTGAGCTACCCCCAGAGACCTCACACTTTTTTAAGTGTATGAGGTGTGTTTTACAACACAACCCACAAAAAACTATCCACTCTTAACATCTGACTCGGTAGCGCCTATGGCGCCTAAACACGCCCGCAAGGGCAAGGTCACATCTGCAGCAATGCTAAAAAGAAATGAGCGGTTCATTAAGAAACCGCAATCTCCCATCATGGGAGATTCAAACCAAAAGCTGTCATCAGATGACGACAAGGATCAACATGATCCGGCATTAGCAACCACCTCAGGGCTGGCCCCTGAAGGTTTTAGAAACTTACGTGGAGTAAGTGCAGGGCCTAATACCCCTAGAACTCCACGACATACCGATCTAACCCAAGCTGGGGAAGATCCCTCACCTCCTCACAAGGTGATTGACTTGCGCGATAAATGTGTAAGCACCAAACGATCAGCCCAAAAAGCTGATCGGATAGAGTCACAGGAAACTCCAGGGCCCAACTATCCCCTGGAGTCCCCCCTCATGTCCCCAAGTCAAGCCCCAAAGGCAGACAAAGGGAAACAAAGGGAAGAGCCCCTGCATCAGCTATCCAAAAAACTACTGGACTTGTTCCAGGTTCCATCCAAATGGAGGACGGAAAGTGAAGACCAACTTCTTCTCAGGCTTTCAGCCTGAGAAGGCGCAAAGATATGCCCTGAGAGCAGGATCTCCCAGAGCGCGGAAGCTCCAAAAGAACTTCCGCTGTTTACACTCCCACACGCCAACCTCGGAGGCGAACTGAAATGAGGGAGTTCGCTGAGGAAGCCTTACGGAAAAGTAAGGAAAAACCAGCGAACAGACCCCTCTATGAAAGGGAAGCACCCTCCACAATGGCCTCGCCTAAACAAAGCGAGCATGGAGTGTTCACTCCAAGAACCCATTCTGGAACCCCCAGAAGCGGTAATGTCAACTGGGGAGAGTCTCTGCTCGCCCAACCAAACTTCCTCCTGGAAAACCAGGAATCGCGCATAATAAACGTGATAAACTCGATCCAAAAAAAGATCGAGGAAATGAACCACAATAGTATGGCTCGTCTAGAGATAACTCTAGAAAGAATGGCCAACGCAATCGATGTGTTGACTGAAAAAATCAGCGAACAGACAGACTTGCTGAAGGAAATAAATTTCTCACAAAAAAGTGAGGAAACAAATAAACACCCCTGGACCATGGTCCAGGACAGAAATAGAACTCGCGAAAAATTCACAAAAAGAACCACCAGTGAAAGCACACTGGAGTATCATCAGCGACTCGACAGAGATGCTAAGGAGATCCTTCTCCCAAGGATAGGAGAAGACGATGCCGAAAGAAGGCATCGTTCAGAGATTAGGAGGAGAATTGGCACATACCAAAGGTTCGGCCAAACGTCCACTTACGACGGACCTCTCAAACAGAGAGGTAACTCAAACACACACTCTCAAAACAATGAGAGAATCCAAATACAACTTCAGGCAAATTCGCCTGAAACCAAAGAAATGCTGCGAGGAAGATTTCCCCCAGCGAAAACCCCCCCAAAGGAGAGATCTCCATTGGATAGCGACCCCGCGAAGGCAGGGGAGCAAGAGGAGTACCTGGAGAAATGGTACGAAAAGGCCATAAGAATGGCCGAAGTGAGAATACTCACTCCTTACCCAGAAGGAGTGAAGCCTGAAGCCCTAAAAAATGGGCTGGCATTCCCTGACAAGAAATGGTCAGGGGAGAATGACATGGAATCGTTCTGGCAGTGGTTCACAGAACTACTGGGATTCCTCGCTTCGTGAGGATGCAAAGGTCCCCAATTTAACGAAGTCCATCTGGACTGCTTGATTTGTGGATTAGGGGGGCCCGCGTTCGACCTCGGAATAAGACTCCGAGACGAAACTCTCCTCAGAGGAGATGAGGGCATGTTCCTCGAAGTTCTCAACATATTGATGAGAACTTTCATTAAAGCCTCTGCCGCGTTGAACGTGACAAAGAAGTACCGCAACATCAAATACAAAGCGGAAAAAGGCCTAAAACAGTTCTACCTAGAACTGTCCAAAGCAGCATCCCAGATGGTGACGCCGCCAGACCAGGCGTCCTTCAACGCCAGGTTCCTAAACTACATTCCCCTCGAATGGAAGAGGGAAATGATTGCTCATGATAGAATCAGAGCAGACTTCTCCTCAATGAGGAGATGTTAAAAGCAATATCTCGTGTAGACGAGATAATCGATGGGCTGAAGACGTCTTCAGCCTACAAATCAGGATACTATACCCAAACAACTACCATGGCAACCATGAGCTGTGGTAGAGCCCTCCCATCAGGAAAGAAGGCTGAAGAGCTGAAACCCAGATGGAAAGAGGATACATCCTTGAAAAACTCGAGGAAAACTGACCAAAAGTCAGTTCCAATTTGCGGCAAATGCGGCAAAATAGGGCAAACAAAAGATTGCCCAAGACACAATGTAACGAGCAATGAAAAACCAAGGCGCATAGCCGCCATGGAGATCGTGATCACAACGGAGGAAGAGTCGAAAGACTCATCAGATGAGAAACCAGAGAACAACTCTGGTAACTCTGAAGCATCAAGCTTCGAAGTAGAGGACCCATACGAAGGACCTCAATACTCACCTGACTCAGAGGGTGAGGAAGTCAATGTTGGGACCATAAAGATGGGCCCAATGTCAGTCATCAATCACGACGACATAAATTACAAAATCAAACTGGCTGTAGCACGCCAGTTAGAAAACACAGCAGACAAAAAAGTCACCAAAGCCTTGGTGGAAGCACCAAGAAAAGATGCCTTGGGGAAATACACCAAAGTACCCAAGGAAAACAAGGACAAAGGGAAGAAGGACCAAAAGTCCATCGAAACCCAGTCCCCCTTGTTTGATGCGAAATTCCGCATCTCAAAAGATGCAGGAAAATACCCTGCAAACAGACCGCTCTCAACAAAGAGAACGCTGACAGCTCACATAAAAATAGCAGGCATAAAAGCCTATGCGCTATTTGATAGTGGAGCCGAAATGGACGCTTTATCGCCGGACTTTGTCCGCACAGTCCACATCCCAATTCTCCAATTGGAGAACCCAGTCATCCTTCAAATGGGGACGAAAGGAACAAGATCACAGATCCTGTTCGGACCAAACGTGGATGTTGAGATTAATGGCCACGTAGAAAAACACTACTTCGATGTAATTAACATCGATAGATACGACGCCATATTCAGTGCCCCCTGGTTAAACAAAAACCAGGTAAGCTTAGACTTCCGGTCCCACAAAGTGAGAACAGTGAACAAGGGCAACATAGACACCCTTGGAGTAAGCGAAGACCGTGTGATGAGATCACATGGATGGAAAACTCGAGCAAGAGCTCGAGAACAACCAAAAAAGAAGCCCCCCTGACAGGGAGGCGGGATTGAAACACACCTCAGGGTAATCGAAAGAAAGTACCCTGAAAGTTGGCCCAATCCTAGTCTGGAAGGACTAGAACTTCCAGACGTACCACATCTGGAAGGTCTCTCCATGAACAACCCCGAGTTCGAAATACTCAGGGAGTGGTGGAGAGAGAAATTCGAAACTGTAATGGCACCAGTGCCCTTAGAAATGCCTCCCTTGAGGGAGGTGAACCATTGAATCCCATTGAAGGATCCGAACAAGAAATTTCGGGAAAACACCCTGAGATGTCCTGCAGCACTGCAGGAAGCACTAGCAACCAAAATAGATCGCTATGTAAAAGCAGGATGGTGGTATCCTGCGAACAGCGAGCGAGCATGCCTGCTACTGTGTATCCGCAAAGCAGATGGATCTTTGCACACAGTAATAGACGCGAGGAATCGTAACTCAAACACGATCCTCGATGTCACACCAATGCCAGACATGCGACTGATCCAAGAATCAGTTGCCAGAGCAACATACCGATCCAACATCGATATGTCGGATGCGTACGAACAAATACGCATGGATCCAGACAATGTCCATAGGACGACATTCTCTACACCCCACAGGACGTACAACTCGAACATGATGCAGCAAGGAGACTGCAACGCTCCCTGCACCTTCCAGCGCGCACTGACCTGGGAACTATGAGGAGAAGTAGGCAGACGCCTACACATCTGGTTTGACGATATATTCACCAGCACAAGCTCGGTGGAGAACCACAATAAAGCATTATTGTGGTTGTTCACTCGCCTCAAGGGGGCGAAATTCTACATAAGCCGGAAAAAATTCCAGCCATTTGCCCCAATCCTAGACGTTCCAGGAAGCCGTGTGGATGAACAGGGCATCCATGCTCAAGTGGATAAAATGGAAAAAATCCGCAACTGGCAAGAGCCAGTAGACCACACAGGAGTCCTAAGATTCCTGGGAATGGTAGAATATCTATCGATATTCATGCCAAACGTCAATGGCTACACAGGACCACTGCAAACAATCTGCTCAAACAAGCAGACATTCAGGTGGACACCACTCCACCAGAAATGCTTCGACGAGATTAAACATCTAGCATGCAGGGCTCTGATCCTGAAGCCCATCCAGTGGAATCCACCGGAAAGCCTCTCAGAAGAAGAGAGGACCAAACTCCATGTCTGGGTCATAACAGATGCATGCCCAGTGGGCATGGGTGCATTAATTGGACAAGGCAAAAAGTGGCAGACTTGCCGCCCAGCCACATTCATGTCCAAAAAGTTCACCAACACACAACGTAGGTACTTCGCCTACGAGCTTGAGGCACTGGGTGTCCTCGAAGCACTCATGAGATGGCAAGACGATCTCATGGGAGGCCATGAATTCACAGTAATCACGGACCACAAAGCTTTGGAATATTTCAAAGCGAAAAACCACAACTCAGGTAGACACCTGAGATGGCAAGCCTTCTTCGCAAGCTTCAATTGCGAAATAAAATACGTGGAAGGCCACAAGAACAAAGTGGCAGATGCACTCTCACGGTACTACGACTCGTCAACGGACGAGGATCTGCATTTCGATGACTATGTGTTGGCAGACATCCATCTGGACAAAAATGCAGAAGATACCATCCCCAACAGAATCGAGGAATACAAAGAACTGCTACTAAGCAGTACCCTGAGTAAAAACTCAGAGAGAAAGAGACTCGCAGCGATACGCGCAAGAAATACCCTAGAGGAAGCTCTAGGGGGGAGCACCCAAAATCTGGAAGAAATCATAATTCCAGAAGAGAACCTTCGAAAACGATTCGAAGAGAAAGACCTCATTGAGGCAATAAAATCTGGATACTTGCAAAGCCAGATCCACCAGGAAATCCTAGAGAACCCGGGGAACTTCAAAAACTTCTCCATAAAAGATGGGCTGATAACCCGACTTGGAGAAGGAGGAACGACCCAAATAGTAGTCCCAAAAGGGAACTACGAAAGGAAGTCCATTCGAGGAATAATCCTCGAAAACATCCACGAAACACTTGGACACCTAGGATCCAAGAAAACAGTGGAAACCCTCCGTCGACACTTCTGGTGGAAGTCAATGAGGAAGGATACCCACAAGTTCTGCAGGTCTTGCGGAACTTGTCAAACAACAAAGAAAAGCACCAGGAGAAATCCCGGACTGCTTCACCCACTCCCGACCCCAGAGACACCATGGTCATCAATAGCTATGGACTTCACAGGTCCATTCCCAACAAGCTTGGGATATGATTACCTCTGGGTAATCATTTGTAGGTTGATGTCCAACGTCCACCTAATTCCAATAAAGACAACAACGAATGCACTAGAACTAGCATTTGTATTTCTTCGTGAAGTTGTAAGACTCCACGGTCTACCACACTCAATCATATCAGATCGAGACTCGAAATTCATGTCAAAATTTTGGCGTGAACTACACCGAATACTCGGTGTGCAGTTGAAATTCACAACTGCATTCCACCCACAAGGCGACGGCCAAGTGGAAAGAATGATACAAAAAGTAGTACAAATACTACGCGCGATGGTTAGACCAGATCAACGCGACTGGGCAGCAAAACTGTTGATGGCAGAATTCACAATCAATGCGAGCTCGAACACATCGACAGGATTTGCCCCGTTCGAATTAATCTACGGCCATATGCCAACGATGTGCCTAACAGCACCACTCTCGGACTATGTTAGACACTGGTCCGGGGTCGGCACCGAAGGTCGCCGATGCGGGCCGCTATAGGCCGCGATGGCTGCGATGCCTCAGACAAGGCCCGAGGGTAGGGCATTCGGCCTCAGCAACTCTAAAGGGAGTGCTGTGCCCCCTAGCTGTCTCTTGGCCCTCATTTCAGACTCACTGGGGTTGCCTTGTTGGGGTCAGGACTTAGGGGTTGTGGTCACATCGATATTAGAGCTAAAGTACTATAATGTAGTATACAGGATATATATAGGAGGAAGAAATGAATGGAAGCGGACCCGGGCCGAAGGCCGAAGGGTCCGGAAGCAAACAAGGATAAGGAGCGAGGTTGGCCGCATAGCGGCTGGCAATGACCGAGGGTCAAAACAAACAATAACAGATAAATAAAGGAAAGAGCATAGGGCCGTGATAGCGGCGATGGTATCGTAGCGGCGCTGGACTCGGAGTTGGGCCGGAGTCGGGCACGGGGATGATAGCGGCCCTGTAGGGGCCAAGTGGGTGGGGTAGAGGAGTTGCGCTGGGCACGGTGCCGGAGGTGGACTCAGGGTGGGGAGGTTGGTGCAGCAGTGGGGGAGTCGGCCAAGTGTAGGGGAGCCTAGGGGCAAGCAGGGAAGTGAGCAGGGAGTCCTCAGGGAGGATAGGGCTGAGGTCAGGGCTCACGCTTGCGCTCGCATAGCGGGAATGGGCTCGGGCGGCATCGGGACGGGCGGCTAACAGGCCGGAATGCACGGCCGTGACAGACTACCCGGGAGTAAATGACTTCGCCCAAAAAGCAAAGGAAAACCTCATGGCAGCACACGACCCAATAATACACAATCGCGCTGCTCAAACAATCCAGGCAAATAAGAAAAGACACCCGGACCCGCCTTTGAGAAAAGGCGAGCTTGCATACTTATCCACAGATAAGCTGAACCTACCCAAAGGAAGGGCAGGAAAACTAAAGCCCTTATACATAGGGCCTTACGAAATTCTGGAAACATTTCCAGAGACATCAAACTACATCCTCAAGTTGCCACCACAACTTGAACAACGCGGAATCCACCCAAGATTCCACGTATCCCGGCTTGTACCTCACGAGCTGAATGACCAAGAAATCTTCCCAAATAGGGAAGCGAAGCAGTAGTTTGCGAAATCTTAAACCATGCGTGGGTTCACAACGAACTCTGGTTTAAGGTCAAATGGGAACTAGGGGACACCACATGGGAACCCCTAGGAAATTGCAATGACCTTGTCCACCTGGACGAGTACCTCACTTTACAAAATGTAAGGGAACCAGAAAAACTCCCTATCAAAGAAGACAGGGAACTCTCGGCATCACCACGCCCCCAAAAACGGAGGCAGAGGAAGTAAAGCCAAGGGACGATGGCCCACAGCCAAGAGCGTGGGAAAGTTCTGGGCAAGTAACTCGCCCGGACAGCCACACCATGTACTAGAGATCACATGGGCCAGGCAAGTAACTCGCCTAGACCACGTGAACCACAGGCTCACGTGCAAAAGAACACACAACTGCGGCGAATCCCATGCACGCAAGAACGAAAACCCCTCCCACCACCACGAGAAACATAACGACAAAATGTCGTTCTCTGGGGGAGGCAACCCTTGGTTCGATCCAAACAAGCCACCGGACATCGAAATACGACAACCTGGGGAGCAGAACAACAACAACACCAGGTGCAGATAAGTGCCATGGACTACATGATGCATGCAGCACAAATGAGTGCCACGAACCAACAACCATCTGCGTTGCTAACGGGCACCGCATACCCCCAGCCTCCTCAGAGGGGCTTCCAACCATATGTGGTGCAAACTGCACCGATGGCGCAACAAGCGCCATTCCAGGGGCAGCATTTGCTGCTGCAGCCCCAGGCATACTCCCCAGGGAACTTCCCTGGCCAGATCAACCCCTGGATTGGCCAATTCGGCCCAGGTCCAACAACACCCCAGCCAAATGCAGGCTGGGAATCAGCCATCGCGTCAGCGGTAGCTGCTCAGACAGGTCAGCTCCGTGAGGAGCTGAAAGAGATGAAGTCCCTCATAGGAGGGAGACGAGGGAGCGACAGTGGCTCCTCGTCCAGACTGTCCAAACGGGCACGGTCTGATAACTCGAGGGCATCAGAAGACGCCTGCGACCATTGCGCCCACTGGAGGCGCGAATACAACAGAGCATGAAGAGATGCTGAGGGCATCTTTGACCCTCTAAAAGACACAGAGAGAGAGGTCAATCTCCAAAAAAGGGAGATCGAATTACTGAAATGCGAGCTCAGAGAGGCACACGCACTGGCAGACCTCACTGCCAAACCCATTATGACAGGGGCCTCCCAGGTCAGGGGGAGGGGATACGGTTCCGGGCCTCATGAGGTGCGACCCCACATGGGGACTAGTGCATCAAGGGGTGGGGCACTGACTATCCCACCACCCCATGGGCAGGTGACCCTGTCCGGGTTGCATAAGGGCCTGCCCTCAGAAGGGCAAACCCATGTCGAGGGGAAGAGGGAGAGCGGTAGGCAACCGATGGCAGACCCTAAAATGGGGACCACTGCCAGAGGCGGCGGGCCGCTGAGTACCTCAGCACCCTATGGGCAAGCTACCCTGCAGGGAAGTGTCCACATGCTATATGAGACCGCCGAACTCAACGAGTTCAGCAAAGTCGAAGCTCCAGTCGACGTAACAATTGACCCCAACTTCCCCATGAGGAGAATAGCAGGGTCAGAAGCGGCGCACGACGCCGCATACGCTTGGTAGACAAGTGTGAGTGGGAAAGAATTCGTACACTGGTATGAACAGGCCGAAGCCACCTTCAAAAGTGGCAAGGTACACAGAACCCTTTGCAAAAAAGCGAAGGAAACCGAGAAATACTTCTTGGGACTCCCGAGTATTGCAAGACTCACAGAGGAGTATAATTCCCCAGACAACAAGGGAAAAATCTCCTGGGAAAGTCTAGGCAAAGCCGCCTATCTAAAGTCCCAGTTCAAACCACTCAGGACTCCTGAGGAATGTGCCACAAGAACTGCGGAACAGGAAGCGAAAGCCTCCAAATACCGGGAAAGAGACGCAAGTCTCCACGCTGGACAACCAGCCCAATGACCACCCTTCCCCATGGGAAGAACGGTAGACCTACCGTACTCCACACCTGAGCCAAGTAGCTCAGGAACACAACAACCTGCTCCCACCCAGGGAGCGCCCACTTCATCGAGCCCACAGCCCGACAATGTAGCCCAGGCTACGTCATCGCATCCGATGCAGCAATCGGATGTCCAGATGAACAACCCGGAGGAAAACCCTCCTCCGGGGCAATGACTTCACCCTTGAGAAAAGGGAAAGTGACACGGTAATACGCCATCTGTGAAAACACCTTCCCCCAACTCGAGGCCCCCACAATACTGTATGTGAGGAACCGCAAGTAACAATTGCGGAAATCTCTACTCCGTCAAAAGACCCACATCCACCACCACTCGTGTGTAAACACCACTTACACATGAACCCTCACCAAACAAGTGAGGAACACCAAAGACATACAACCTTTGGGTCGAAATTCATTTTCAACAAACTCCACTACTTTTCTCCCTGTGATACCCATGTATCGCTGTTCACTTCAAAGTGACGGCCCACACTCACTTATTCCTTAAACCCTTTCTCTCTCCTTCACCGACATGTACAAAAATCGCCCACTTTAAAGTGGCAACAACAAAACACTCATTGATAATTTCAAACTCAATGTAAATCAATTATTAAAACTTTGTTTTATTCACCATCAACCTTGTATGCATCGCAAATGCAATGCAAGGGGGGAGAATGTCAGGGCAATAGCCCCGAACCCCGAGCCACATGTAATTAGATACATATAGTCACGTGGGTAAGCGGGAACCTCCGGGTAACTGCTTACACACTACCGTAAAATACACACATTTGTATCACTTACAGCTCTGTGTGTTGAGCTACCCCCAGAGACCTCACAAGGGGTTAGTTGTTCACAGGTCAAATGACATGTGGTGGGATTGGCGGCTACTTGGCGCTCACGAGAGCATACTGGCGATGAAGGGAACAGGCTTGTATTGAATACTGGGCAAGCGATGTGAGTCGTAACAGAAGGTGTTCGCACATACCTGAGTTGAGTCACGTGCAAACTTGACGATCCATGGCTAGAGACATCAACCTCGGTAGGGATGACCCATATAGATGGTGACCGAGACATATACAACCTTACACAGACATTACAATGTTGGCACAAGGAGGTTTACAGTTGTTGCACAGAAGGTGGGAGTGTGTTATTTGTTAAGTTCCGTCTTTCTTGGCTGTAGCTGTACATGAACATGATGCTAACTATTGAATATGAATGATCGTGAGAAGTCTCGCGAAATGGAATAAATAATCCGGCCAGCACCAACACCCAATGAGGGAAAGCTTAGTGTGGAGTGAGTGTATAAGAAGGGGGAATGGGGAGAATGTAAGAAAGAGATGGGAGGATGTGGACAAGGAGGACCTGCTGTGGTTGATGTTCAGTTGACACAGTCGTGCAAGAGACTCCATTCCTATAACAATTTGTATTGTATAGGCCACAATTGGAGCTGTGGGATCATTGTCATCATTTGCAAGGATATATGGTTCTCGGCCAATTCTAATTTCCCCAACATGCAAGCATGAGGGTGCACATAGCCATGCCAAATTGATCGAAATTGTAATCGAAGCTTGCAGGAAGGACTTGAAGGGTGCTCTGTTGTCAGGGACAGCTCCGAAAGTGGTGAGGTCCCGGTGCGAGGGACCCGATGGGACAGATGTCGGCTATGCGTAGCGGCGGTCCCATTACGGGGTGAGCGTCCCCAACCACTTAGTCTGAAGTGGGAAGTTGAATTATCATTAAAAGGGGAAGCTACAGTACTTACCTGAAGTGGGAAGTTGAGAAGAAGGCTGCTTCTTCTGTTCCCACCCCAGGTGCTATTATATACATGCGGTTGGGGTCACGTGGGAGGAGCCACATCATCCCCGCACATAGCCGCACTCCCCTGGGTATCTCCGTGGGAGATCCCGGAGGTGTGCCGCTCTGTGAGCGGGAATGTGCGCAGCAGGCGCGGCGATCGGGGGAGCGGGGTTAGGTGTGTAGTAATACATAGAGAAGGGGAAGTTGACCATGGAACGGAAATAGAAAGAAAGAAGAAACAGGGAGTGATAGCAGGGGAGCGGAGTAGGGCGGCACGGCGCAGGGTCAGGTGGGGTGTGCCCTGACATCTGTACAGCATTGCATCTGATGGTGAATCACGTTGAGGTGCCACACTTGCCCAAATCACACTGAGGGAACCCCCCTCCCAAACCGTCTTGTTGGTAAACATGACATAACCTGTGATAAGGACTATAAGCATCTGTTCAAGAGCCTATGCTCACCCTTCGCCCAGCAGGCTTCAGCATTTTTGACACCATCATCACTCTGCAAATTCTCAAGAGACATCTTCATCAAAATGAAATGTCATTCACAACAAACTGGGCTTTGCTCAACCCAGCTGATAAGCAGGACATACCAAAGGCCATTGAACTACTGAAAGCCATCTGGGATCTTCCCTTAATTACCAACAATAAGGATCCAATCTGGACAGCCCAGCGCTACGCTCTCCACCTCTTTGGCCGGGTCTGTTTCTGGTTTGTGCAACTGTATATTGACATCACACTCAGTCTTCAGCAGCAACTTGGACATCTCAGTGCTGCTGCACAATTGCTCCTGATCCTCTTCCAGGAAAATCCAAATAAGGGACAATTCATGCCAACACAACTCTACATTGACATTCAGATTGCCATCAAGAATGTTTTTTTCTGCATAGCAAAAGAAAAAACTTACAATCGGGGGGGGGGGGGGATTTCTATATCATTCTCCTTGGAACAGATTGCCTTGAGATTTCATTCAGTATTCTACGCACAATGGTCAGGAATGATGCAAACACTGACACACTTCAGCTATCAACCCGATTATTGCATGTCACTGAAATTCAAAACATACTTGCTCACCATCCAGAATGGGACCGGAGCCCACAGCATTTGAGGTTACCATCCCTTCAAGAACTGGAAAAGGAATCACAGCATATTGACCATATCACACCTGGACTCTGGAAGGGGAGGTGAGCATCAAAGATGTCCTCCCCTTGACATGTTGGTTAAATGGGTGTTCATTCGCTGTGGCACTTGACAATAAAATCCCCCAACTAATCAATGACATCACTGCTCATGAAGGGATTGACATGCTCTCACCGTTTGGACAACTGATGGTGATCTTGAAAGGGAGGATGATGTCAGAGATGCAACAGCAATCTCGTTGTTGGGGTCAAATATGGATGCTCCAGAAATTGAAGCCGGTATGATCAGTGGGGCAGAAGACATGGTGATGAATCCTATAGGAGATGGACCTAATGCTGGGCTGGATTTGGAGGATATACTTGGGGCCATAACCAATGACTATAGGGTCCCTTTGCCCTATCTCTCAATCCATGATGAGAAAACTGGGGAAGAGAAGACAATTCACAAAGCACAGGCGTTGAAAGCCCTGTTCCAAAGTATTGTCCATCAAAAAGGATCCCTAGATCAACAGAAGCAAATTGCTGGACTCACCCAATTCTCAGTTACACCTACTGGTACAATAAGTGACATCGATGCCAACGACACTATCTTTGGTGACAGCATTTGCATTGGGGATCCAGCTGTGACTCTCATTAATGTCGAGAATATCCCATTCCTGGCTGTGGTTCAGATTTCGGCTTTGAAGATCGATGGGCAAGGAACACAAGCCATACCTTTGACAGTACTCTCTGAGCACGTTGTCAAAGTTAGTTTCCACATTCTCACATTGAAAGTGAGACAATCTGTGAGGGTGACAAGGATTGGCTATGGAAGGACTGGAAATTAGAAATTGAGTGCAGTAAGACCACAGGAGCTTACCTTCACCCTATTAATCCGACTATTTGGCAAGATGACATCAATGGATGTGCAACGTTTATATTTACAAAAACAGAACTGCAAGGGCTAGCAGCATCACTGTTTAGTATCCATGGACTCCAGGGATGCCCAACTTACCAAAGGTTAAGGTATTGCCCACATTTACATACAGAAATCCAGTTGGTAAGCCCAAAATGATTTGGCAACAAGTTGCAGATGCTAATATCAGTTGAAGACCACAGCATGTGTTTTGCTGGGGAATTCCCAGATGATGAACGGCCCTTACCTGACTGTCAGGGCAATAGCCCCAAACCCCAAGCCATATGTAATTACGAGGTACATATAGTCATGTGGGTAGCGGTAACTTCCGTTAACTGCTTACACACACCGTAAAATACACACCTTCATATCACTTACAGCTCTGTTGCTGAGCTACCCCACTGAGACCTCACTTAAGTGTATGAGGTGTGTTTTACAACACAACCCACCAAACTATCAAATTGTAACAACTTGACTCAGTAGCGCCGATGGTGCCTAAACATGCCTGCAAGGGCAAGGTCACTTCTGCAGCGATGATAAAGAAAAATGAGCAGTTTATAAAGAAACCACAATCTCCTATCATGGGAGATTCAAATCAACAGCCATCGTCAGACGACGATGAGGATCAACAAAATCCAGAGAGAACAACCACCTCAGGGCTGGTCCCTGAAGGTTTTAAAAACTTACGTGGAGTAAGTGCGGGGCCCAATACCCCTAGAACTCCATGTCACATCAATCTCACCCAAGCTGGGGAAGATCTCTCGCCTCCTCAGGAGGTGATCAACTTGCGCGATAAACACATAAGCGCCAAACAATCAGCCTGAAACGCTGATTGGATAGAGTCACAGGAAACTCCAGGGCCCCACTGTCCCCTGGAGTCCTCCCCCATTTCCCCAAGTCAAGCCCCAAAGGCAGACAAAGGGAAGAACCTCCACATCGGCTATCTGAAAAACTACTGGACTTGTTCCAGGTTCCGTCTGAATGGAGGACAGAATCAACTTCTTCTCAGGCTAAAGGCTTGAGAAGGCACAAAGAAACGCCCTGAGAGCAGGATCTCTCAGAGTGCGGAAGCTCCAAAAGAACTTCCGCTGTTTACACTACCCCATGCCATGCCAGACAAGGCAAGGTCACTGTCAAAGTCGGAATTACTGTCGGGGTCAGAATACTGTCAGAGTCGGGCAGACTGTCAGAAGACGGACTGAAGATGGATGGGGTTTCTGTCTGAGTCGGGGTCAGAGGTATTGGCAGAAGTCTGTTGGAGCACTGAAGGAGCGGAGCTGGATCACCTTATGTAACCAGTTTCCTACGTCCAATAACGATATTAGAATTTGTGCTGATTTGCGTACTGACCGTGTTTTGGTTGCCAAATATATAATTGTTCACTGTCTAAACAACAATAAACACCCCCCAACGATCTCACCTGACATATAGATCGTCTATGGATAAAATTCTATATTGACTTTACTATGATTTCTAGTCAATATTACACCTAGATATACCACTTTTCAGTAGGACATGATTTTCCTGATAATTTACTGAAGGAAAACTACTAATAAAATAATTCTGCAATAAATGTTACTCAATACAGGAGTGACCAAACTGCTCTTTCTATCGCTTAGAGTGCGTGCTAGTTATCTAGCAGGTTCAGGATCACTCACTTTTCTCCTGTGGTGTGATAACCAAATATTACTGAGAGATTATTCAATTAAGAAGTCCCTCCACCAAATTCTCACTAATTCTCACTATGACACTTTTGTTCAGCTGTGTCTAACTGACCCTAACTCATGCTTAGAGTGACGTGTTAGTTTTATATTAGCTAACAACTAATATTTGCTTTTATCTTTTGGAGCAAATGAACCAACCACTGGTGAGGAGAATTAAACTTTTATTTCTACCTGAGGTTTGAGAGGGGGCAGAAGCGGCGGCCTTTTATGCTTTTCAGAGGCCTCTCTACTCCCACGCCTCGCACTAGTTACATGTGCTACATTTGTATTATAGATAGTTCTAGAATGATATAGGGGCTTGGGCTGTGTAAGCTTAATAATGGACTTAGGACATGACTCAGCAATAAGTAATTCATTTCTTTGTCTTTTGGGCCGATCTTAGCGGTATCTTGTAGCGCTGAAGCTATGCTCTACACCGCCTTAATTACGAACGGTTATCTTTAGAAATGACTCAGCTATAAAGGAACTTTCTAGACTGTTCTCTAATTGACCCCTTTTTGTGAAGCTGCATCATTACTAATGTTCTAGAGCCTTCCCAATTAATTAACTGATCCGCGGACTTCTGAATCACTTCATGCTTATGATCCGAGATCCAGATCATCAATCATTCCTTTGTTCCGATTTATTTGAGCTTAAAATCAAAAAGTTTTGATGAATCATGGGAAAATATACAAGATCCGGTTTTTTAGCATTTTCTCCTCTTCTGATGCGATCAAAAACTGTCCGCCTGCGCCGGGGAATACTCTGTCATATGGTATTCGGTCCGCCAGACTTCTGGGTGCCAATATATTTCCCTT
Source organism: Cantharellus anzutake (assembly GCF_015039405.1). Classification (NCBI taxonomy): domain Eukaryota; kingdom Fungi; phylum Basidiomycota; class Agaricomycetes; order Cantharellales; family Hydnaceae; genus Cantharellus; species Cantharellus anzutake. The sequence continues at coordinate 1,949,763 of NW_024066955.1, forward strand.
GAGTCACATTACTTTTTGTAAGAATTAGCAAATAAATATATATGAATTATAAGGTGTTTCGCCGTTTGAGCAATATCTCCGTCATTTTTGAAGCTTTTAGAATGAAACAAAACCGTGGATAAAGTTAAGAAACAGTTCTTTCAGATGGTAAAAAGATTACAGTCAAAAGTTTACTGGTTCCCGAGATATTCACATTTCTTTCCCAATGTTCCTTCTTATTCTGCTGTCTATGTGCTATTTTCTTGTTGTAGGGATATATTCTTTGAATATTACACCTATGCCAGGTTCTAGGCATGCTTGTAGTAGATTAAATCTCATGCTACATGGGTGTAGATAATTTATAATGATCTTCTAATGTCTGTCCAGTCTCATAAAGATCATGAGATCTGTTAAACGTCTGAACTTGTCACCTGTTTGTTGACTATTCTGATAGATCATTGTTTTATTCTTTGAATATTATTTCTCCTACACCGGTTCAACCTCTGGGCCATTCGGAAGTATGAGAGGTTTTTGTGGTCCGTGAAGATGGCAAACTTCTCTGGGGCCCCTTCTAGGAAGTGGTGCCATTCCTCAAGTGCTCGTATTATGGCGAGCATCTCCTTGTCATAGATCTTGTAGTTCCTTTCTACCTCCAAGAAGCTCTTAGACATGAAGGCCACTGGGTGGTAGTCTCCATCCAACTGAAGCTGTGAGAGGACTGCCCCCATCGCAAAGTTGGAGGCGTCACACTCTAGGCGGAATGGGGCAGTGTTGGAGGGGAAGGTGAGCACCGGGGCCGACGTGACTGCTTGCTTCAAGTCCTCAAAGGCAGTCTGTTCTACTAGGCCCCAGGCCCAAGGCTGGGTCTTCCAGGTGAGTCGGTGAAGGGGCTTTGCCTTTTCTGAGAAGTCCTGGATAAAGTGGCGGTAGAAGTTGACGAAGCCTAAGAAGGATTGAACCTCCTTGACCTTCATGGGGACCAGCCAGTCAGTTACTCCCTTCACCTTCACTGGGTCCATCGCAATGTGACCTTCAGAGATGACAAGGCCCAGGTAGTCGATGGTGTTCTTCTCGAACCTGCACTTCTCAGGCTTGAGGAAGAGCTTCCGCCTCCTCAGGGTGGCCAGAACCTCTTGCACGGCCTTCCGGTGCTCTTCAAGAGTGGGGGAGAAGACTAGGATGTCATCCATGTAGCAGATGACATCCCCTCGGTCGATGAACTCCTGCAGGATGTCATTCATCATTGTCTGGAAGGTGGCAGGGGAGTTGCAGAGGCCGAAGAACATCACTGTAGGCTCAAACAGCCCTCGGTTGGTGGCAAAGGCTGCCTTCCACTCATCCCCCTCCTTGATCCGGACATTGTTAAACCCCCCATCATAGGTCTAGGGTTGAGAACCACTTAGTGCCCCGGAGGCAGGTGAGGACATCGGATATCAGGGGGAGTGGGTAGGAGTTTTTAACCATGACCTCGTTCAGCTTGCGGTAGTCTTGGACTAACCTCAGGGACCCATCCTTTTTCTTCACAAAGAACACAGGGGCCCCTGTTGGGGACTTAGATGGTCTGATCCGCCCGTTTGCGAGGTTCTCCCTGAGGAAGGCATCCAGCTCTTTCTGCTCCGCTGGTGAGAGTGGGAACGTTGTAACGGGTCTATCCAACTAGACTCGCAACAGGAAGGAGGGGGGATAGAAATCTCACTGAGGTCAGGTAAGAGGTGGGGTATATTGGTCCTCTAGAGTGTGGTGCTAATACTCTCTAGCTACTGTACAGCGGGTCACAGAAGAGTCCGATAGATAAGTAAGGAAAGAGTATCACATGACAATAAGAAAACGGAAACATCTGGCTCTAGACACCAGAAATGAAATCAGAAAAATTAGGAAAAATAGGAAATATGTGTAAGGAGTGTGAGTGGACATGGGTTACATGTGATGGATTTGAGGTGCTTGCTGAGGGTAGTAGAATTGCGGGATTTGGCTCGTTTAGGGTGCACCGGCAAATCCCCGTTACATACAGGCCTAGCTCTCAATCGTGGTCCCTCACGATATCCCAAATGAAACCAGCGGCATCATCCCCAATCCACAACTCCTGAGGGTTTGGAAGAATAGATCATGAATGTTGCATAAATAAATAACTCGATGTGATGCGTGATTGGGACTGCCAAATTTGCATCAACCCGGCAACATCAGGGAGGCTTCTTCCTCCGCACTCTAGGCTCGTATTCGCTAATGCAAGGCATGTATCCATCCTCAAGGCAATGCTCAGCCTCGTCTCCATTTCGCAACACAACGCAAATTGTCCTCGGAAGTGATGTCTTTGACTTCTTAACGGATTCCTGATAGCCATACACCTGAGCGGTCTGACTATGGTGCTGACTAGCAGAACCTTCTGGACACTTGGCTCGCACAAAATCGACTGAGGAACATGTCGCACGTTCAGTAAACCAACCCCATGAGACTGCGCTGGGGTAAGGGTCGCGGGATTTCGACTCAATGAGCACATTCTTCTGGCATCTCCGGCTGTCTAGACTATCATCCTGTGCACACGGAGCTCTTCTCTGACATCTGGGATTACTCTCTCTGCCGAGAACATCTGACTGAGCAATGCGTTCTCGAACATCAAACTTGTTACAAGTCTTCGACCCTGAACATGGCTTTGACATTGCACAGCTCACATGCGGACTTTGGCATTGGACAGGAGGCCTAAGCTCTTTATGCATGGCCTCTCGGCTCGATGATGATGTCTCCAGGTGACTGGGTACTTGGCTTCCACACTCACTCATGGTGCTGGCAGTTGGCTCCATTTCGCCTTTGAATCCCGACATGAGACTCAGATCAGGGACACCTCGGCACTCTAGACTCTCTATGATCCCTTCTGTCGTCGTTGCGGCTTCACTCTGGTGATCAAGAAGTCCTGGAACATGGGAGATCACGTTCATCTCACCCTCGAGCCAGCAATCGGCATCAATCTTTATCATTCTGCCATGAACTTGTGCGCATCTCTGTACCGTTGTGGCCATTACATCTGGGAGAACTACAGGTCGAACGAGAGGTTTAGGCACAATGGTAAGCCTCATTTTCACTCCCATCACTGACTTGTATGGGCCATTGCTGATTTCGCTTGCTTCGGCCCAAGACTCCGTATTCGACATGCAATTGACCCCACGCTTGGGCCCAGACTCGCAGTCCAAGACCAGTACTCGCCTGGCCCCATCAGCTCCCTCAAGCACAAAGGTGTCACCATGGGACTCAACACCTCACGAACGTTCGGCCTCTGGAGTCTCCTCAGACTCTTGTTCTTGGGCTAGGCCATCGCCCGGACACTCATTCACATTTGATACCTTGTTGGGGTCTTTCTCGGGTCAGCATTCATAGCCATCGCCAGGGAAATATGGGGCTTTCACGTGCTTGGGTGCTCCGATACCAGGACTAACATTAACGGCAGTCTCGAAGGTAGGCCTTTTCACTGCATCGATTCTGCCATGTATGATAGCGTGTTTGCCAATCAAATCACAATCCCGTTCTTCATGATTTGACTTGCACATAAGAATGACTTCAGGGGGATCAATCAACCCAATGCCCTTGGGTACTGCATCAAAGCCGATGTCGGATTCGCATCCAGAATCCCGTGTGTAGTCATCCACTGAGTCGGAATTTCCGAACACACTGCTGAAGCTGAGAGGCCATAGCTCTTTATCCTTGAGCTCAGCCCCATCTTGTGCTAGGCTAGGCTCGCCTCTGAACTGGACCTCAGACTCTACGTCTTGCGCAGCTTCAAAGAGAACCACAAGGTTACCCTGGACGACGTAGATGCCCTCTACTGTCTTGAGCATGGAAACCTCGTGGCGGAACTCGGTACACAACGTAGAACAATAACGATTGAGCTCGTCATTGAGGCCGGGAGGCTTTAGCTCTTTATGTTTATGCTCACTGTGCTCTTGCACTGAGTCCAGGGCCTGTGCTATTTCCGACTTCCTGCTGCATTCAGACTCGCGTTTGGCTTCGAACAGGGCAATCTCATCGCCGCAAATGATGTAGGTGCCTTCCGGCATATTGAGCGCGAGGATGTCACTGTGGGGCTTGACATTTCGTATACTTTCGGCCTCTGGAGTCACCTTAGACTCATATCTGCGGGCTAGGCCATCGCCTGAATACTTGATCACGTTGATACCCTTATCAGGGTCTTTTGTGGGCAGTTCTCCATAACCATCTTCGAACTCGGGGGTGATAGGAAGCGGCTTCACGTACTCAGGCGCTTCACCATGATTGGGATTGGATTCGTGTCCTACAACCTTATCTGGATCCTTCTTGGGCAGATCCTCATACCCTTCACCGGACTCATGCATCGAAAACTTAACTCGCTTAGCCACTTCACTGTTGTCGAACTCATACTTGGGGAACCAACAGGGAATGCCACTTGATTTCTGAATTCTCGCCTGAGTCGCCTCCGGACTAGTGTCTTCACATCTGCCTTCGCTGGGCTCAACAGGGGACTTGGCACTGCTGCTGCACTCTTCAGTCTCGGTCACACCATCTAATTTGGAGATTTGTACAGGCTGTGAGTCGATCAGGTCAAACTTGCAGTAGTATCCGATTGCCTCCGTTGACTGAGGCGCTGTTAGAACGTGCAGATTCAGACGACTCCGGAGTGGAATCGGAGACTTAGCATGGAAGGACCTTGGCCTCAGCGACTCAGGCGGAGCGCTGTGCCATTGCTGGTTGTCCTAGGGGTCCCTAATTTTAGATCTAGCAGAGGGAAAGTCTCTTGGGGGAATTCATGTCGATTTCGGACTGAGGTTACAAGTTACTAGGTAAATTGTATATAAGGAGGGGTCCGGAATCAAAAGGAACAAGGGTAGGACAAAAGGAGACAAAGGGAGATGGAAAGGGGAACAACACTGAGGGTCAAGGGTATGACTCAATGGTGTTTCTCAAAGGAGGAATGAAGGGCCAAGGCCCAAGGAGGAAGGAAGGAGGATGGGAGTCGGGAATGGCTAGCTGACTGAATAGAAGGAAGCAGCAGCCCAAATAGGAATGAGGGAGAATAGCGGAATTGAAATGGACAATGCAATAGTTGCAAGGTCCGGAGTAAGTCCGGAAAGTCCGAACTCAGAAGTTAAACTCTGGAATATTGGCAAACGTAATTAAATGGAATGAGCTAACCAATACAATGGGTATAAGCAGAGGTGGGGTCAAAGTCCAAGGTCGGAGCTAAGACTGGAGGTTCCGGAGACAGAGACGCCAACAGGATTCCGGAGCGGAGGTCCGGAGTTGGGAGCATAGGTGTTGCGTACTCGTCTGGAAGGTGTCGAGGTTGGGGTCGGACCCGGAATGTTCCGGAGTCGGACCGAAGGTGGTGTTGGAGCCAGAGGTGGGATAACCTCTTGGGAGTCGGCAAGGAGAAGGTGATGGAAGGGAAGTAGGGCTCCGGAGTTCGTTTCGGGGTTCCGGGAGCCCGGAGCGGAGGTCGGGATTGTATGGATATGACAGGCGCCTCGACTTCATCTCAGCAAACAAGGTCGATTGCTGCATGTTCTGAGGTCTGGTATACTGCGAAAATGTCGGATTTCGAGACACGTTCAAGGTTGCCAGGCCTTAGCTCTCGATCATTGTGCTCTGGCACAGTGTGTAAGAAATCCAGTGGTCGAGGTGCCTTGGGTGTTGTTGGATCGCCTGTCTGGGGTGGGTCCATGGTCTCAATATCGTCAAAGCTCGAGTCCACATCTGAAGTGTCAGGGGAAGTTTCATGGGAGATCTCTTCGTCAAACCATGCGAACGAGTCGAAGACATTGAAAGCCGTTTTGCAAGGGGCCTCATTGTCAAGATATGACTTCAGGCTGAAGACATCGTAGATCGATCCACACGAGTCTTCATACTGGATACACAGGTCCGGGTCCGCAACGTTGGTGCGCTTTTCATGAGTCTTCTCATTGTCATAGTACAAATGCGAATTGAGGACATTGCGGATGGTTTCACAGGCTTTCCCGTCGTCGCTGGGTAGTATCAGACAGTCTACTGGAACCTCGATACTATGTAGCAGATCTGTGCCTTTAGACTTCGCAATGTATGATTCCCAGTCTGAATCATAGTCACAATCCGGTTCACAAGGAGTATCACCATCGAAATATGAGTCCAGGTCAAAGCTCTCATAAACCGTCTCATGGGGATTATCATCATCGCGGCGTGAATCCAAACTGGGGCTAGGAACATCATGGATTGTTTTGCAAGAGTTCTCGGGACGCGGGTCGAAATCGAGGACATCGTTGACTATTTCACTGTCGGCTAGATTGGATTTGTAGTATGCAATTGCCTCCATTGACTGAGGCTTCCCGGCTTTGTCTGAACACACTAAGTGGATTGTAGTCGGCTGTAAGGTCTGGCAGACTTGGCCTTCTTCAAGAACAGCGGATTCTGAGACATGTTCAAGGCCGCTAGGCCTTAGCTCTTGATCATTGAGCTCTAGCACGTTGGGGTAACTTGCGCTATCATAGGCACTCGCCTCTAGGTTTGTTGCATCATCAGACTTCGGCTCAGGCATGTAATCTTCGGATACAGCAATTGACTTGATTTCGTAGGCGCTCCGCGCTTCACGGGCTTCAGGCTGGTACTGGCCCATCTGGTCTAGTGTTGAGCTGCTGGCACTTGTCTCGGCATCGAACTTGGGCGCGAAATCATTCTGGACTGTGGAGCGCATTGAAAGTTTTGGTGAATCGACATATACACTGGTCTGTGCATCGGACATTGATGAATAGGAACTGGCTCTTTCGCGATCATGGGCATCTTGTAGCAGGGCCCTTGCCACTGCGACAACCTCATGCATACTGGGGGGCTGAGTCAAATCAAGCCACAGACTTTGAACTTGCAGATCGAACTTGAGCTTGTGCCTAAACTTCAACGGAAATCCACGGAAAAACAAATCATCGTGCTCAACAACGGCGAGGGCACCCTGTGCCTCTAAGGACTTGGAAATGGCTTCAAACTTGCACAGATATCGGTCAAGGTGATCAAAGGTCTTCATCTTGCGACCTTTTTCTACGAACTTGCAGAGATCCTTGAGGCAAAATAAGGGTTCTTTGTCAATGCCATAAAAGTCCAGCAGGTCTTTCTTGAGCGACACCCAATCTGGGTTCTCGAATCCGTCCAGCATGGAAATGAACCTCACTTCCTTGTCAGTGCAGTAAGCGGTCAGAAATTCGCATTTCTGAGCTTCCGTGAAAAGTGCCGCATCAGCCAGTGACTCATATTTGCTAAGGAACTCGACGATCCGCCTGCCTCTGAATCGGGGTGTGTCTGGGCTACGGGGCATCGGCATGGATGTGTAAAATATCGGCACTGCAACAGCGGAACTTGCAGCCATCTTGAAAGGTCAAAAGAAAGGTAAAACTTGAAAATGATCGTGTGGGTCACTCGGGACCTGTTCTGGTGATACTTGGATGATTCTCTATGCCGCTTGTCGTCCAGCAAGGAGAGGAATCGTAAAATGAGGGTCAAATGGAGGTAAACGGGGTAACACGTTGCCAAAACACGTTGCAAAACTTGGTAATCAGAGGAACTAATGCCAGCTCCTGTGCCCTCTTCGTGAGATCCACCAGGAGTTAACCACTTGAGCAATAAACCCGACCCCCTGTGCCTCGTCGTGAGATCCGCCAGGAGGGACAATCGCGATAAACTTGCTTAAGGGCAGCACGTCGCTAAAACTTGATAACAAACACGGACTCCTGTGTCTCTTCGTGAGATCCACCAGGAGTGAACAACTTTAACAATAACACGATCCCCTGTGCCTCGTCTTGAGGTCCGCCAGGAGAAACAAATGTGAAACTTGCAAAGTCTTGCAGGTGTGGGTGGAATGTGTGGATCCGTAGACTTGTAGATCCTTTCTTGTACTTCTTCCTCTTCTTAGGGTAACAAACGGTGTAGATAGTCGATATCCAAATAAAACGAGGGTGTTTCCAAACAAATGAAGGACGTGAACTTGCATGATTGAAAACCTGACAAAGTGGATTATCCCCCCTGTAAGGACCACCAGATTTGTAACGGGTCTATCCAACTAGACTCGCAACAGGAAGGAGGGGGGATAGAAATCTCACTGAGGTCAGGTAAGAGGTGGGGTATATTGGTCCTCTAGAGTGTGGTGCTAATACTCTCTAGCTACTGTACAGCGGGTCACGGAAGAGTCCGATAGATAAGTAAGGAAAGAGTATCACATGACAATAAGAAAACGGAAACATCTGGCTCTAGACACCGGAAATGAAATCAGAAAAATTAGGAAAAATAGGAAATATGTGTAAGGAGTGTGAGTGGACATGGGTTACATGTGATGGATGTGAGGTGCTTGCTGAGGGTAGTAGAATCACGGGATTTGGCTCGTTTAGGGTGCACCGGCAAATCCCTGTTACAATGTCCTCCCTCAGGGGAGCTTGGCATCTGGGGTGAGGTCGATGGCATGGTCCCAAGGCTTCCAGGGGGGAGTTCGTTGAAGGCTTCCTTGGAGAATATGTCCTGGAAGTCTCGGTAGTGCTCTGGCACCAGTTCCTCGAAGGGGTGTTCTACCAGGGGGCCTTCCTGTGCATCCTGGGCCATTTGCTGAGAGGGGGTGGATGTGGCTCAGAGCTCATGGCCTCACTCTGGTGGGATCATGGCCACATAGACTCCATCTCCGGATTCGAGGGCGAAGTCGGGTTCCCCCTGGGTTCCCGGCTTCAGCACTGGGTTCCAGCCATAGCAGGCTGGTGGACACCGGGACAGGGTGACCCTCTGCTTGACCCAGTCTACTTCTGGGTTGTGGTGGAGGAGCCATGAACGGCCAATTATCACTGTCTGGCAGCCCAGGTTAGCAACTGCAAACCGGGCCTGCTCCGTGTGTCGGCCGAATCGGAGGAGCACTTCTACCTCCTCTGTGATGGATCCATTCTCATTCAGGGTTCCGTCCACGTTATGGATGGGGACTGGTTGCACTAGAGGCGAAGTCTCTAGGTTGTGCTTCTGGACGAAGTCGCATCCGATAAACATTCCAGTGGCCCCTGAGTCCAGTAGAGCAGAGGTGGTGACTGAGCAGAGTGAAGTGGTGGACATCAGTTCCACTGAGAGGTTGAGCGAGTGGGGGGAGTGCTTAGACAGGACATAAATTGCAGGGGCTGGGACGGCAACCTTGCACGGGGGTTCACCCCCTTCTGGCTTTCTTGGTGTGGCTTTTCTCTTTTTTGCAATTACCCGGAGCAGCTTAGATTGCATGGCCCGTCTGGGGCGGCTGCGGTATTTACAGGTGGGTACATTGCTCTCATCAGGCAACCGGGGCACACTCTTCACCGGTCGCCCTCTAGAAAATCCCCTGTTGGATCTTCTTCTGCTTCCTCCTGTTCTGGGGGAGGGGCCTCCACTGTGTGATGGCCTCTCAGCGAGTCAATGATTGGTCAATGTCCTCCCAGATCTTTGCTAACGTGATGTCCTCACATTTGACATGTTGCCAGCGTTCCTCATATTCAAAGCCATCAAAAGCCTTGGGAGCCACACCCAGCTGCATAATTAGTGTTGCAGCAGTCCCACTTTCTAGAGATGTTTGTGAAGAGAGGGAAGGTCACCAGTTTTGGTGGTATTGGTTGATGTTATCATAAACAACGTGAGATGACACAGGTTTGTTGACCCAGTTTGCCCCTATAGTGCGAATTCTTTTGGATGCAACTGCACTCATTGAGTACAGGCGCTTGAGTGTTGAGCTGTTTGCAACTGCGAGTCCCATTCGGCCAGTGATTGACTGAAGTGACTTGGAAGAATTCTCGGAGAACATGAGTATCCCCATGATACTCTGGAATTTGTTTAGCCCCTTGGTGCGAAAGTACAGTAGCATCATCAGTGCAATGGCACATCCCTCAAACACTGTCAGTTGCTTCTCTGGCAGGTACTGATTCCTTTACTCACTAAATAAGGGTCCCGTACATGATTAGCCCCATGTCCCTTCCCTGAATCCCTGAACTTCATTTCCTTTAGTTGTGCAGCTCTCTCTCCACCGACTGCAATCCATGTAAGCAGCATCCAGGTCACAGGTGCAACACTAACTGCAATCTTCTGGACCGCATCAACTGAGAAGTCTAGGACTGTATCCCTTGCTCGCAAGTAAGGGGATTTCAGTAGAACTCTGATTTCCAATTCCATTCGGTCAATGACTCGTGCAATGAAGTAGTGTTGTAAGTCGCTGTATGTGTTTTTGCTGTCCATCTGGGTGTTTGGCTGAGAAAACATTGTTGGAATGGCATATTCTGGCAATGTGTCATAGGGGGGTTCATAGGATTGTTGGGGCCGTGCCCATGGGTGGTTGTTGTTAGAGATGGGCGGATTCAGACGACTCCAGAGTGGAATTGGAGACTTAGCGTGGAAGGACCTTGGCCTCAGCAACTCAAGCAGAGCGCTGTGCCATTGCTGTTTGTCCATTTGGTCCTTAATTTCACAGTAGGCGAGCAGGAAGTCTCTAGGGGGCATTTCAGGTCGATTTCGGACTGAGCCTCCAACGAGTATGTACAAGCGCCGATATATATAATGGGGGGGCGAAAGCACAAGGAAACAAAGGGGAACCAAATCGGAACGAAGGCGTCCGAACGGGAACAAAGGGATGACAGAAGCGGAGCGGTACCGAAGGTCATAAGGCAGAACCTGTGATACGTCCGAAAGGAGGTAAGGAGGGCGAGGCCCAGAGGGGCAGGAGGATGAGGGGAAGTGGGGATGATGACTAACTGGCTAGAATGGGAAGAAGCAGCAGTCCAAATAGGGATGAGGGGAAAACACAAGAGATACATTACAAGCGGCAAAAGTGCCGAAGATGATCCGCGAAGCTCGGAGGTTGCGGAGCTTATGGAGGTGGGGTTGAAAGTCCGAGGAATATTGGCAATGGTGTTTACGTAGTATGAGGTCACCAATGCAATGGACTAAGTCCGAGGTGGAGTCGAAGTCCGAGGTAGGGACTATGACGGAGGCTTGGAGCAAAGGTACGAGCGGTGCCCGGACAGCAGTGGAAGGTCATAACTTGGCGGGAGGTCAGCGGAAGAGTACCAGAGGCAAGAGAGAGGAGAAAGGGAAGAGGGAAGGAGTGGTGGAAAGGAGAGTTGTCAGGTCCGAAGGTGAGTATCGGAGCGGACGGGAGAAGCGTAGGAGGATGACAGAAGGTTGGAGGTGTTGTGAGGGAGGAGTGGAGGAGTAGGAGGAGGGTGGTGAGGGAGGCGGTGTTTGGTCCGAGGTGAGTATCGGAGCAGACGGGAGAAGCGTAGGAGGATGAGAGGGAAGGAGGAGTGGAGGTGGCATGGGAGGTAAGAGGAGGTGTGGTGCCAGGACCGAAGGTGAATATCGGAATGGACAGCGGTAGGGTAGGACTCCGGAGGTGGGGAAGGAGGAGGTCCGGAAGTCGGGTCGGGATTGGGTATGCACGGATATGACAGTTGTATAATGCGTGTACAACATCAACTGGATGGTTCTTCACAGTACATCTGTCACGGCCATGCATTCCGGCCCGCTCCCCACCCGTCCCGATGCCGCCTGAGCCCATTCCCGCTATGCAAGCGTGAGCGCGAGCCCCGACCTCAGCCCTATCTTCCCTGAGGACTCCCTGCTCACTCCCCTGCTTGCCCCTAGGCTCCCCTGCACCTGGCCGACTCCCCCACAGCCACACCGACCTTCCCGCCCTGAGTCCGCCTCTGGCACCGTGCCCAGCGCGACTCCTCTACCCCGCCCACTCGGCCCCTACAGGGCCGCTACCATTCCCACGCCCGACCCCGGCCCAACTCCGAGTCCGGCGCTGCTACGATACCATCGCCGCTATCGCGGCCCTACGCTTTTTCCTTTATTTATCTGTTATTGTTTGTTTTGACCCTCGGTCATTGCCGGCCGCTATGTGGCCAACCCCGCTCCTTATTCTTGTTTGCTTCCGGACCCTTCGGCCTCTGGCCCGGGTCCGCTTCCATTCATTTCTTCCTCCTATATATATCCTGTATGATACTTTATTGTACCTTAGCTCTAATATCGACGTGACCACGACCCCTAAGTCCTGACCCCAACAAGCAACCCCAGTGAGTCCGAAATGAGGGCCAAGTGACAGCTAGGGGGCACAGCACTCCCTTTAGAGTTGCTGAGGCCAAATGCCCTACCCTCAGGCCTTGTTCGCGGCATCACGGCCATCGCGGCCAATAGCGGCCCGCATCGGCGACCTTCGGTGCCGACTCCGGATCAGTGTCTAACAACATCCCCCTATGAACCACTTCAGCATCTCCTTTGCCAATGCACTGAATTCTATGGGGTTGCTAAACAGAATAACAAGAAACTCGCTGAGCGTGAAGTTCTGTGACTTCAGTATTGACAGTACAAGTTCTACAATTGCGGGAGGCTTGAGCCTCAGCCGATCATTCTTTGGGTATATTTGCTCAACAGTAGAATTGTGACACATGGAACACCTGAAGGTGCTTGGCTGTGTATTGCTCTGCCCTGCCAGTGTCTGGGAACAACTAGAAGCCATTGGTTCCCACATGACAGGGTCGGGCAGATTTTGTTTTCTGGTATGCACTTCTCGGTTAAGCCTCTTGGATGGCGAGAGTGGTTCCAATGTGCCTCTAGTTGACTCCACCTGCTGACCAGTAGCAGTGGCAGCTCCCCTTGAATTTTCACAGATTTTTTTTACTGGGGAATCTTCATCCTCCATAACTTTGCATTTGGGACGGCCTCGTGATGGGATTGAAGGTGATGCATCACTGTGAGCTTTATTGGAAGAAAATCTTGCTTGTGGGCTATAGCCAATATTTCCTGTTGGACCAGAGGTATAGAAATGAGGTAGAGTAGGGATTTTGACCATGAACGGATTCATCGAAGGACCTGACACACCCGATGGGCAATTTGGATGTGTTTGTACAGTAAACATAAACAAATAATTTTTATTCCGAGTTCATCCTGGAATTCAACCCAATCATATTGATTATGTAAGGCATGGCAACAGTGAAGACCCTTTTCCAACTGTGACAACCATTCAGTAAAAATCCCCATTCATGAACCAAGGGTTGAATCCAGCCTCTATATAATATTACGAAGTCATAGAGGCTGGAGTCCTGCCTAGACACTTAACTAGGTTCAGATTGAACCAGAAACCAAACTGTCACTGACAAAATTACTTGATATTTGTCAGGGTTCAGCACCCTGCCTTAGGGTGCCCCGGACTCCCCACCTACTTCACCCCCTTTATTCTTTGACTGTTGCCTTGTTGTTGCCTTTGTGTGTTGTGTACACGTGCGCATGGGATAGCATGGGAACTTTCTGAGCGAGCAGCTTGCCCAGAATGTTCCCACGGGTCACAGCCACAATTCTGGGCGAGCAACTCGCCCAGAACGTTCCCATGCTTACTGGGCACTGCCACCTGGATGTTCCCTCCGGGTCACACTACACAACTCTAGGAGCTGTATAGTTGTGGGCATGTGACCCATTCCTTTATATCGCAACCATGTGGGGAGATGAGACCTTTACCCTTCTTCTCATCTCATTCCCCGCATAGTGTGAGGACAGGCCAGATGGGGGTTGAGGTCAGGGAGCCTCCGAGTCCGAGGCTGGGCCCTGAAAATATTTAATAGACATACAAGATTAAATTAGACTTGTGTGCAATCAGCATAAACACACTCTTTGTTCTCTTTTTGCACATGGCATATTTCCCAGTGGTGCTTTATCTTATGTGCCATACCCACTGTCAGCCTTACACATACTGTCCCTTCCAAGGTTACAGTCATGCCAATTCAGGTTTATTGCTGCTGCATTCCTGGGTTGATTTCTCTGGGTGATCTCATATGTGTGTTTTGTCCACCTATGCTACAGGGCTCTGGCCCTCTTATACCTTATCCTCTGCTGAAGGCATTATCTTTCTTAGTCTTGTTCTTTTGGCCTGTATGCTGTTTTTTTGACGAAGTCTTTCCTTGGACTTCCTTGCTTCCGGTAACCTCGCCGAGAGGGAGGTGTTGTGACCTTCGGTTACTCTCGGTGGGTGGGATCCCGATTGCTTACTCAGGTTTTTCTAGGTTTCCTTTTTCGGTTGTTTCCTTGTTCTCTGTAACCTCTGCTTTTTCCCTCCTTATTCCTCGTTGTCCTCGTTTTTTGCGTAACCCTCCTCTTTCCCCGGTCTCCTGCCTATTGTAAATTAACCGGGTCGTCTTCTATTCCAGAGGTTCTGGCATTTGCCGGGACTGTTGCCCCGCTAATCTGTTGCGTCTCCTCCTGCGTGCACACAAGTGGTTTCTTTTCAAGCATTTATTGTACCATGTTCAAACCATTGCGAAGCACGGATTGCAGTGAGCGACCGGAACCGAACTGTTAGCCCTATCACAACCAGTCTTTAAAATTACTCGCGTAGCTGAAATGATCATGAACAAATATGCACAGTAATGATACAAATCGTCATATGTGTCCCCCAAATGTCGTTAAGGTCGTTGGCTGTCCCTTCGATGGGCGAGAGATATCATCATCTTTGAGATCAGCCGGTTCCACTACAAGAGGTCTTTTCTGTGCCTCTTGCAACGCATCAAGTAGACGTGCATGCACTTCCGCGGTTTTCTTCGTTTTGCTGCCACCTTTGGCAATGATGATTCCTGCAGCGATTGCACACAAGAATGATGCAGGGATTAATAAACCAGTGGTCCAAGCTGGCCGGTTGTACCTGTGCCGGGGGTATCAATAGAAGATTGTGATAATTGACGATCAATACCTCACCTGTTTAAACCCCACATGCATCCACAGAGGAAACACTATAGAGATACTCAGGCTGGAAAGCAACATAACTTGAAATGAGTCCTTACTTGGAAAAACGAATTGCCATCCACGAGAAGGCAAATCCAAAGCGCTGTGCTGATGACGTTTGCGTTAGTAGTGTGCGTTTCGAAGTTGAGAAAGTGGTTACGTTATTGGGAATGCCTACATATCAAAATATGAGCAGATATGTAACATCTGCGTGTTCTGGACTTACGCGGTGGGTGTCGGTCGCATGTGGGCGATACCATGTTTGACTTTTCTGAAACCTCTTCTGTTCTGCAATTGATCGCGTTATCTGATTGCTTCATACACCTTCAAGGAACCATAACTATACTCACGTCGTCTCAGATCTCTTTGTTGGCTCTCGGTTAATACATGCCTAAAATTGGGATCCAAATCAGGATCAGGCAAGTCATCTTCGTTCTCCAGAGGGGGCAGGCTTTGTTGTCGGCGCAGCTTCGCATCTAATCGCTTGTAATGCCAAATTTTCAGGATAACTTGCAAAACGGGCGTTTAGTAGAATGGTTTTTTTTTCAAGTTCAAGAATCCTCACGATACGTATCCACGACCCTCCATGGCAGCAGTCCAATGCCTGTCAGCGTGAACAAAGCTATTCGAGAAAGGTTTGGGCACGAGAACTGGACGCCACAGAGACCACAAACCGTTCTCTATTTGACTGCTAAGTTCAATCCAGAACTTCTGATGTTGGGTGTTGTGCAGATTGATCCATTTAACGAGGAACAAGACAATAGCAGCGCCCCAAAACGCTTCCACAGATATTTCAGCCTTGAAATATGCTGCTGCCGCAAACCCAGCCTACACTTACCGCATAAGAAGCTGTAAATTCCAGTGACGATCCCCGCAGCTTTGAGTGCCTTGGTAAGTTTTGCCGTCAATGATCACGTTTTGCTGGCTTACGCGTCTTTAAAAAACCCCACAAACCCTTCAATACTCTTCGAAATTTTGCGCGTCGCTTGAGGACGTGCTCGACGTGAGCATTCAGCTCGACCTCGTTCTTCCTATGTCTCTTGAAGAGCCGCCTTTTCTCTGCCTCAGCATCTGCATGGACTGATTCCTTTATGGGCAAGCTGTCCGTGGTAGCACTGGGCGTTAAGGTGGGGAGGGTGACAACTGGGCGCCGCGAATATAATGGAAGGCGTGGGATAATGATGGAATTCGCGGCGTTCGAAAGATGGGATATGACGGCGACTTGGGGATCGATAACATCCAGATGCTACAGGGGCCGATAGTAAACACTGCTATCCTCGGGAAATGATCATACTGTAGGCATCTTACTTCTACAACCTCATCTAGATGGTGTTCCTCCTCATCGACTTCGCTTCCATCCGTCGTGTAGTCAGATGATTCATAATCATGGTCTTGAAAATGGGGACTGGGCGGATGATGTTCATGAGACATTTCTTCATCTGTGGGCCTATCTGGTCCCGCATTGCTTCGGACATGTTGAGAAACAGCAGATGCTTCGACACGACAAGCAATGTCAATCCTACGTGTCTAGTGAGTAGTAACAAAGGTAACCTACTGACTGTGGCGGTATTGTTGTTTTGGGGCGCAAGGCGATCTGTACTCACCCCCCCTGATGTCGGGAGGGGCTGCTGTTGTTCGTCATGAGATGTGGATTGCGCTCTTGAACGCTGGGATACAGTCTGGCGCCTCCTACGTGCCAAATTGTTGGAAAACCAACTAGAACGAGTATACTGATCCAAATTTGGGTCAGAATCGCGGCTGTTGATCCAAGCATTGGAGATATGACGATCTGCGTTGCTGGGCTCCAGGGAAGCTTGCCCAGGCCGGGAGTGCGAGGGTCCAGCGGGAGCAATGTGGAGGCCATCAGTAGAGCCAGGGCGAAATAGTGATGCAAAGTTTTTTTTAGGCGTTTGCAGATGGCCCGAACGACCGCTGGATTCCTTGGATAAAAGACAAATATGAGTTTTCAGCTTTCTCAATACGTTATCTCGCGCACTACGGGGCTATTGTCCGCCTCTGCTGATGAGAGAGGGAGTGTTGAGTAAGCCTTTTTGAGGCGTACGGAAGGCATGTCAAGTGGTCTCGGTGCTCCGCTAGTCGCCACGTGGCCGAAAGTTTGTCGGCGTGTGTAACCTATAGTGCGAGTCTCCAAATCACATCTTCGTGAGCCTTCAATGAATGTGAGAGATCACTGTGCGGCCCTAGGTTGGGACCTGATCCAGGTGGTCCGCTCCCTCGTTTCCTGGCACTTCGCCGTGCTTGGGGGCTAATGCGATTTGAAGTCCTCGTGGTCGCACATGAATTTGTACATGGTCATCCTGAGTTCTCGAGCGTCCCTGCAGCTTACTTGGTTTTCCTTGGAAGAGGCACTTTCATGCTCCTGTGTTATTAGCGC
Source organism: Cantharellus anzutake (assembly GCF_015039405.1). NCBI lineage: Eukaryota > Fungi > Basidiomycota > Agaricomycetes > Cantharellales > Hydnaceae > Cantharellus > Cantharellus anzutake. The sequence continues at coordinate 1,966,876 of NW_024066955.1, forward strand.
AAATTACTGAGTACTCTGTTGGTCCCAAGCGATTAAATCGAACCCTACTGCCTCTCAATTTTTTCTTTGGAAACCCTCAGGCCCATCACCTCCGCATCGAAAGGCCTGTACGCTTTTACCCATGATTCCTTGTATCCGAATGTAGTCTCCCTTAGGTGAGTGACCGTATCGTATCCTGTCGAGTACCGTTCTCCTCGGCATCCCAGCCATCCGTGTACGCGAGGTGGTTTGGATCGTCCTTGTTCTTCATCATGAATTTTAGGTGATCATCCATCCCTACTTCCTCATATAGCATGTTTTCTGGGAAGATCTGAATCTGGTTTTGGAGCTCTCCCAGACTATGGACCGGGCAGGATGCGGTGGTACTACTACAAAGGAATGTTGGGTCAATTATTAAAGCTCTGACCGTACAACGTTCGTAGCTATGGATTTATGTCAAGGGCGTCAGGATTCTGGGGTGTCGCCGGCAACTTCATTGCATTGCAAACATCATGCCATCATCGGGCAAAAACTGTTCGTAAACCAATTCGCCCCCCTAGTACCAGCTCTTCATCCCGATCCACTGTGGTTACGGCTGATCATGCAGATTCTGCAGCTGGCCCAAGCACATGTCTGATGTCATGACTTCCGTACTCCCTTGTTTGATTCATCACTTATAATATTTCGTACATGCTTGCGAAGATGGGTTTGGCCGTAAATGCGATCGTTTCAGCATGCGGATCACCACCGTGAATCACCAGAGGAACCATTTTTCTCTTACTGAGGTAAAAATAGCTGCCATTCTGCTTGTCTCCAATATTTTGGCAACATCTGATCATGCGAGGCCAAACATATCAAATCACTGGATGCGAGGCTAATCCCACCCATAGCGTAACTCCGAGCCACGGAGCGATCCAGAGGCGTCTGGATTTGGGTGCAAGATGCAAGGAACATATTTGGCGTCAGAGGCTACTGCATTCTTCAATCTCTAAGAACACCACAACATGTACGTCATGAGCCTGAAAGTGAGATCACAATGTAATTGTAATTGAACGGCTGAGGCACCTGTGCGCACGGCAATACTGACGCGCGCGGCATCAGGGAGTGCCAGATTCTTGGATTGTCAACGCCACCCGGAATATATATTGAAGAGATGGAATCCATCAAATCTACGGCATATGATGTCACTCTGTTTCGATCGGGTTAAATTCAGGGCGTAGAATGCATGTGAGTGCACGTACATGAACGAAGCTGCAGAAGGGAGCATGAGCAATGAACCCATCCACTGACTTAAACGATCGTCAGAATGCCAAAAATGTCAGATTCGTTTCCTCCAAAGATGGGAATTGCCCGCGGAGCGGGAAGCCCCAGACCTGGCCGACGCTCAACTGCAGAAATGTGGGATTGAACGCTGACTTCACATCCTTTGCAGCTCAAAAAGTGTACAGGAGCTGTCTGCAGATTGAATAACATGTGGACTGGCAAGTGCGTTGCGCCTCCCTTACCAAACAAGCCACATCGAGGAGTCGATATCTTAGTTGCCCGTTGCCATTCCGTTCAACTACCAAGTCAATACCAATTCTGGTTCTCTCTCCCTACAGCGATAGTGCCATAATTGCATGGATTCTAAAATCGACAAATCGAATCATCAACAGGTGTAGGTGATGGATAATATATACGGTTTTCCAAAGTTAATGCATGATTCTCTATCTCGAGTCATACGATGCCTGACGGACCAGGAGCGAGATCGGCTCTGCGCCAAAATGCGCTCCACGAGGCAAACCGCTTGTTTTCTAGCCATTCCGATTCCCGGTCCCAACTGGATGTAGAATCTGGCGTATGAGTCAAGCGACTATCGTTGAATTGACCAAGAGATAACGGTGAATGAGCTGAAACTGGTTCGCAAACGAGATGTGGAGATGGACCATCGTCAAGACTACGATCCGAAGATTGGTGCGCCGTGACAAGTCGCACTCCAACAGATGCCGCTTCCTCGGTAAGTAGCTCCCCAGGAGCAGCCCCGACGTAAGGAACAGAAGCATCAAACACTAAATCTTCACCACGGTCGGATGATGTTCCGGATAGACGCTGTGTTGATCGCGTGGAGGAGAAATGCTTGTCGCTCTTCGCGGTGACAATCGAAGGGTGCTTAATAGACACTGATCGCTTCACGATGGTTCCAACGAATATTGCGACGCTTATGATGAATGTCAACATAACTGGTATGATGGTTGACCACTTAATGTGTTTTGATGAGTTGGACGCTTTTGCGTGTAAATCACATACAAGATTCAAGGATACGGTTGATGTTAAACCAGAATCTATGCCTCTCCCTATTATAGTTATTGGAGTGCTGGATGAGCCTCGTGCGAAGTCGGGGGGGATCCCCAGCAGTGAGTGCGTCTCTACATCAAGAGAGAGCCACCTAGGATTGAGGGATTGTGGTAGACTGTACTGATACTGAAGGGGGTCGCGTAGGAATGTGGACAATGAGGCATTAAATGGGGTGCGTGGCTCAATGAGGATGTTTGGATGATCAAAGGCCGTGAACGGAAACGGGTTCACTTCAAACCTCACCAGAAACGGGTAAGATGCAGAATCGTAAGAAAGTCGAGCAGGGACCGAGAACATTGATCCGTTTAGGAACCGATCGGGGACTACTCCGCTTAGAAGAAATGTGGCACTGAGTAAGCAGACTTTAGATGGAGTTTGATCCATTTCGGTAGTGGGAACAGACCTGTCCCAATTTAGCCAAGTCTGGTTCTGGATTTCCATGTCTACGTGAATGGACGATAGACCAGTTGCCGGATGTCCATCAATCGTCATTGTTGGGAATAAGAGATTTTCCATGTTTCTCACCACATGGTCTCGCGAAGTTGAAACCACGTCAACAATATTATTTTCCACTGTCAACACATGCGGGGTTACAATCAATAGAAAGGACCCCGAAGCGGATTGTACCGGCTCATCCCCATCAGAACGCAAGGAGCAATAAACAAGGATTTGAAGTGAATCCACAGTCCGAGGAGACTGATAATCAAAGACTTTTTCGGGGCCGCTTTTCACGGGTGCTATTCCAGAAAACGTGAGGGAGTTGTTGGAAAAGTCAAGCCAGGCAGGAAGTTCAGAGATAGTGCCATCTTCAGAGCGAATGGCCGCGCCAAATTGAACAGAAAACCCATCATCAACTGACAGGAAAGGGTGGAAGCCAATACTGAAAGACCACCCAGCAGGAATACGAACACCTGACGTGTTGGTAGATATAAACGGGAATGCGCCTTCTACAACGGCAAGCGTGTTGTTAGGATCCAGTTGTTCGGAGATTGAACGGGAGAGGTCCCCTGGGAAATCCACGGCAGCTTGATGTTGGAACGAAAATGAGAGGGACGCTAGACATAGAACGAGGACCACGACGAGCATGTTGATGTTGACCATCTTGTGCCTTGGGAGGGTTACATATAAGTTAGAGTCTTGCGAGCACGTGAAAACCCGGCGAATTTAAATAATCTCTCGATTTCCCACTCACCACTCTTTCACTTCCCCCACCGAAGGTGACTATGATCGTAACCCGCACGATTGGGCTTGGTAGGAAAGCCTTTGTGGCTCGAGGTGCCTATCTTCTGCTTGACGCACTGAGGGTGGACTGATTTCGTGGACAGCTGCATTCCGCACACCGACCCAAAGGCTCATCACTTCGTCTTAGTTCGTTCTGACATCTTCTCTCTCCATGGCTTATCCACCTCACATTCGCGACAGTCGAGCCGTTCAGGTCGAAAGTGTTTCGCCTTCCTCTCAAGCTATTCTCAATAGTCAACGTTTAAGGCGGCCATCAAGCCCTCATTTCACCATTTACCAGCCTCAATTGACGTGGCTCCTCAGCATCGTTCACCGTGTCGCTGGCGTGGGACTCAGTGTTGGTAGGTGAAATGGGCATGTCATTCCATTTCTACTAAACCCACCGTTGGTGCATGAAGGTTTATATGGTTTCCTGCTGGGATATTTGGCAGCGCCCGTTCTCGGCATTCCATTTGACTCCACTCACATCATTGAATACGTTCATGGCGTTCCAGACTGGGTAAAATACACTGGAAAAGCAATCGTAGCTTTTCCTTTCACTTTCCACTCTCTGAACGGGTTGCGCCACTTGTCCTGGGATTTGGGAGCATGTAAGTACTGAAGAAAATTGTTGTGACTGTTAGTCTGACGCTACCATGTCTCCAGTCCTTAGCGTGCGTTCTGTGTATCGCACGGGCTACACTGTGATTGCAGCATCCATTGCTTCTGGCATTGCACTCCTACTCTCATAAGTAGTAATGTTGACCCGAGCCGCCGCCTCCATACCCGGTGTTCATTACTGTACTGTGATACGAAATTATGGATTTCTGGTAGGGTTGTTTCAACGAAATAGAATACTGTAGCGTGCCTGAAAGTGGTGCCTTTTTTTAAAAACCAACCCCCGTGTGATGTCATGAACTGGTACGGCGCGAAAGTGAGCAATCAACCAACAACATGGTCTTCTCCTGTCTTCTTTGCTGAGTATTCCCTGGGATTCTTTGTTGATGTTTCAGAGCTTCTTTGTCCCTTATTAGCGTGTTGTTCGCCCAGTTATTTGTCGTGCTTGGAGCCGAGTGGCCCAGATACCTCGTCCCTCTCATAGTCCGCAGATGTATGCGGGTTGCTTGTGTCATCCGTCTGCCCTACCGTGTTTGCGCGGTATTTGTGCGGGGTATCAGCAATGGGAGTTTTAGGCTCATCATGATACCTCTTCTTGATATATTCCAGGGTCTTTTTCGCATCTGGAATGCCGCCGTGCCGTTCGGCCTGGAAGAATAGGCAATAAAGACCTGTACTACAGATCTTGGAGGTAAGGATGTCGGAATCATCATCATACCTTGATGTTGGCTTCCGACTCAGAGGCCGTAGCTTCATTCCAACCAGGTGCTGTTTCGAGGATGGAGTTGGCATGAGGGTCCTTTCGCTTAATCTCCCTCTCGATGATCTATTCATATGGGATTCGACGGCGATGCCAATGTTGTGGAAAGGTTTTCAATCACCTCTGGGTCATTGTTGTGCATGTTGCTGCACGGTTAGGTTGAGGAATGGGTCCATGGCTGTTGAGAAGTAAATCTCACCTTCCAGTGGAGTATGGGCTAAAAGCTGAGAAAGGAGGCTTTAAAAGAAGGAGAGGCGATGTAAACGGACGTAAGAATCTAGAAGGTCGCATCATGAAGTCGATCAGAGTGTTGAGGTTGTTGCTGGAACAAAGTCATGCGCCGGCCTCGAAGTTCGCAAACGCCACCAGTGACATCATAGGCAATCTGTCACTCTGGAGTTGGCCGAATTTATCGTGTCTTATTGTGTCTGCACCGGTATAGCGTTACAATATCTAAATCAAAGACACTGGGTTGATAGCGGGAACCGGCCATGACAGCCGAATAAAATTTGGCAATGCGGACAGCGTGCGACCTGTCATACAAATACAGGGGCCGGGTTACCAAGTAGCGAGGGAGAAAAGACTAGAAATTCCATAACGCCCTTGCAACACGCAGCAGAATTCGGTAACGCCCTACAACGAGATCTTCAGTTTTCCGACAAGAGGTGCGAAAAAGGGTGCGAAAAAAAAGTTTCCCACGAATTGTGAGTTCGAGTTGACCTTGCAAGGCAAGCTCGAATACCCAAAATTCAGACAAAATTGGGTAGGAAGCACGTAACGATTTCATTGGGATCAGGAGCAAGCCTACAGCTCTCCCTTGAGCTTTTGGTAGGGGTAAATAGTGGCGCAGTCAAAATGGTCGGTGTGAAGCCCTGATCACCCGTCGGCCAGCCCAGTGCCAAGCAGCCATTGCAGAATCTGGGGCCAATTTCCTACTTCCCGGGCCTCACTAAAGCCGTGGTACTTCCTACCACCTGGGTTCCCAGCAGGATGGGCTGTTGGAAAAGGAGGGGTGGCGAAATAAATGATCGGGGAATCTATCTGAGGGAATATGGAGCCTGGATCCTGGCTTCCACTTCCGCGGCTCCATACCATCTTCAAACCCCTAAAACTGGCCCTTGGTTATTCGTAGACAATACGACTGAGGATGGGTTCATCGTCATTAATCCCAAAATCCCAGGGCTGATGGGTCCCTGGATGTTGCTCTCGTTTGGCTGTTGGTTCTTTTTTCGAAACGTGCTTAACACAGTCCCGGGAACTCCCTGGGACACAAGCACACTAATTGATGCGATGTGCTTCCCTTCAGGGTGTGGCTTATTATTCATAGATGACGGATGACTATATACCTGGCATCCCCGCCGTTACATAACTTGGACCTCTTTCCAGCTCACCCCCACCTGTAGCACTCATCCTCCGAAGACACAAGGAACACCAAGTCACGTACGCTCCTTGAGTCGGGCTCTAAGTGTTGCATTGCTCGTACTACCGCCCGCTCGGAGTGGGTCGACTTTATTTCCCGACCATGTTACTGAATGCAACGTTGCGTCTTGCACCATTTTTAGGAACACGCCGGATAGATGGCGACACAAGTTGAGGCCCAGGCTCACACTGAAAAGGTGGCACAATTTTCAGCACCCATGGTCAAGGTTTGTGTTTACGCGTCTACAAGTTAGCGCAATTCACGCATCGGAATGTCGTTTAGGGGGGAGCCCAAGTCGCAAAACCACCCCTTCCGGGATGGAGGATTTTCACCATCATCTTCTCTAGTACGCTTTTTATGGTCATTAATGTGCGTTCCAGTCTTCTGGCTTCTTGTTCTTCCTGAGTGCGAAGTGTCGAACTTCAGATATTCATCGGATCGGGATTTTCCTTAACGCTCCCGAGTATCAGCGAAGATCTCAATATCCCTCAAGCCTCGCTCCAGTGGGTTATATCTTCCTACACCCTCACCTCGGGGTGTTTTCTTCTTCCGTTCGGCCGCCTTGCGGATTTGCATGGTCGCCGTCGGGTATTCCTCGCTGGTGCAGCCTGGGTAGCAGTTTGGTCCGTTGGATGCGGTTTTGCAAAGAACGAAATCAGTTTGGATGTGATGAGAGCGTTCCAAGGAATGGGAATCGCAGCTGGACTCCCCGCTGGATTGGGGGTGCTCGCTCAAACATTTGAGGTCGGGAGCAGGCTAAGGACTGTGGCATTTTCCACTTTTGGCTGTGGGGCGCCACTGGGTAGCGCATTAGGTTTCACAATGGGGGGCGTCTTAACGCAGAAGACGAGGTTAATTTCTCACGTACTCGATATCTTTACATGGCAGCCACATTGACCTACAAATCGTTAGTGCGCACTGGAGATCCGCGTTCTTCTTCAGCGCAGGTCTTGCGGGGTTGACATTTGTTACTGGGTGGCTCGCCATCGATAAAGATACACATCATTTGGACCCAAGTCTTGACAGGCGTGTAGACTGGATGGGGGCGTTCCTTGTGACAAGTTCGTTGATACTCCTGACGTTTTCTCTCGGCGATGTCGAGACTGCACCTGATGGGTGGAAAACAAGCTGTAAGTCTGCCAGTTGTCTCACCGCTGTTCGAATTCATGATCCAATAGACATCATCGCGTTGCTGGTTCTCTCCATCGTCCTTCTATGTGCATTTATACTATGGGAGAAACGACTTGGCTGGCAAATATCCAGGAGGCTTTCCTCGAGCGTGACATTGACGCCAACGGAAACCTTCCTTGATAACCTGCTCACCATACCACCCATGCTCAACCTGGACTTGTTCACAAGGGCCCACGGCCGAATGGCTGCAATGCAGGCCCTGGCGTTCTTCGTATGGGCAGGGTTCAGCAGCTGGTCAGTCCATGCCTCTGTAAGCTGCCTATTGTTGGTTTATGTCTTCGCCATATTCTTGACTTCTCTGCGTAGCTCTAGTGCGTTTCACATACAATCGGGTCGACCTGATCATCTGGTTCACTATGCATTCTTTCTGTATTAGCTATCAGAACTATCTCGGTTTGTCTCCGGTGAGCTATAAGCGTGGATGCGAGCAGCACAGTCTAACCCGGGAAACGTTTTAGATACATGCAATGCTCCGAATGCTTCCTATGTCAATTACCGGGGTAATTCTCAACGGGATAGGTACACATTCGGCACTTTTTGATTTCGTCATACTGATGGTGGGTCTCTTCAGTGGCCCTCGCTGTTGCACACATTGAAGGCATAGTTCTGATTGTTACGGGATGCGTGATGGCAGGTCTTGCGCCACTCCTTTTCGCAATAATAGATCCCTTAGCGACCTATTGGGTATTTGGCTTTCCTGCTGCAATATTTGGTGTGTTCGGGGCGGATTTTATCTTCGCAAGTGGGAGCCTATTTGTGGCGAAGGTAGCCAGGCTGGATGAGCAGAGTGTTGCAGGAGGACTGTTCACTACGTTGACGCAGGTGCATGAACACTTCCAACTGAGATGGACTTGACGACACGTTCTGATACTAGATGACTGATGATATGGTGCAGGTTGGGACTTCCGTAGGACTTGCTCTCTCTTCCATAGTCCTCAATCAAATGGTAGCGAGGAACATACAATCCCTGGGTCCTCAAGAAACCTCTTCATCCAAACCATCATCCAGCACACCTAAATCTGCTCTCCTGGAAGGATACCGTGCTGTTCAGTGGCTGAACTTTTCGTTTATGATGGTTGGATTGGTACTGGCTCTTGTGTTTTTGAGACACATTGGCGTGATTGCTAGGATGGGGGAGGCCAATCTTGAAGAGGATGCTGTTGCTGAGACATTGAGCCTGGAGGATGAAAAGGTGGGAAAACAATCCTAGGAGAGTCAGTTTGGAGGGCATGCAGTTCAATCAATTGTCCGTGGTTGGGGAGTGTGTGGTAGTAGAGTAGGTATGTGCATGATTCTAGAATATGTAGAATAACTCGATGAAAAGGGAACACAATTGATCATTGGGTGATCCAGGCATGGGAGACCCCCATTGCCATCACTGTGAAGAACTAGACTTGTTATAAGAATGGAGTTTCTTGCAACCATGTTGACCGAAGGTCCACTGCAGCGGGTTATTCTTATTCATCTCCCCTTTTCTTTCTTTTACATTTCTTCCTGTTCCCCAACTCGTGCTAAGCTTTCCCCTCTTGGGGTTTTGGTGCTGGCCGAGTTATTTATTCACATTCATGAGACTACCTCCAGATCCGGCTAGCAAGACCACTGCACTATTCTCTGTCCAAGTGTCGGATGCCTGAAGGTATATGAATAATCTCCCTCTAAAGGCAGTGCTAGTACAAAGATAATCTACAGTATGGGATGGCCGGTGCAAGCAGTTTCTTGGCAACATCAAAAGAAAGGAACCCATTTTTTCAACCCAGAGCTTAACCTTCCTACCAATCAAACCGAGAAGCAGAGTCCAGCACATGCAATAGCCATTCTGATTGTTGGTCACCATCAGAACTCTCATCACTTGAACCATGTTCATCAGAGATCCTCCTTGGACCCGATAAAAGCCAAGCCAGTGCATCTGTCAATTGTATGGAAACAGCCGTCAGCACTGCATCATCGACTGAACTCCTTCCATCATCCCCTACAGCATACCCGCATGCAGTGCCTGGGAGTGCCCAGTTCGCATATGGTTTCCCATGAGATCCGCTTGTCAACCACCGAGTTTTAAAAATGGAATTATGGACTTCAATCCACAGAGCACAGCAAATGCAGCTTCGCTTGCTGACCCCGATTGGGTGCTGGACAGGAAAGCTGCGGGGTGGTGGTAAGCCAAAGTGAAGAATGCGAAGTTCGGCATGAACACATGCATGCACAGTTTGTCGCCTTCGCCAGTTACTGAGAATGAAGGGAAAATCCTGGTGGAGTTTGTTCACAATATCCTCCGATAAAGCTGTGCCAAGTCCACGTGCCACGGCATCGTGAGGGCTATCGCACAGGTGGAACACCCCCTCTCCGCTACCAGTAAAAGTGTCTGTAACCCAGCGGTGACGGATCGGCAACATTTTCTTGGCTCCTTGGATGAGTTCTGATATGCCGCTGACGTATTGGCAAACCTTGCCTAAACGCCTCTCCAGTTTCTCTAGCCTCCCCTTGCGATCCATCTCCAAGGGACCACAATTGGCAATGAGGGTATTCAGGAAACGAGAGCGGCCAAGAGCATCTGCGCGGAGATAAAGTATTGCGTACTTCTGAGAGGTCTCTGCGTCTAACCCGTGTGAGGTCATGTCGGTAATCGCTTCAACGAGATCTCGCCACACCGTGGTGAACGAAGGGGCTCCATCTCCATACCTCCCAAGAAACACTCCCCCACCCCGGCCAGGAAACTCAACCCGAATGTCAGTCTTTGGTAGGTATGCCTGTAGTGCTGACGTGAAATCGCTGTGGAGCTCTCTGCCTTGGATCGAGGTGTGTAAGTTTTGAATCCGCTTATTGATATTTGCCTCGCAACGTTGGATTAGAAAGGGAAAGAGTTCCATCGCACTCACAACAGTGGGATCCCCGATGAGAGACACGAGCTCATTTGCGGCGGCTATGTCCTCGGGGGTCAGAGGCCCATTCTTTGCTAGAACGACCTCCACGTGCCCTCGCTTATCGAATGCAGCTGCGAAAACATCTCCAGGATTTCCGGTGGTTAGTGCCGCGGCGATGGCATCGAGAAAGCGAACTTCGCGATTGGTACCATATTCGCGGGTCGCTTTGTTGCTGTGAGTGCCGTAGGGCATGTGGAGGTCTGAATAGTTAAGCTCATGCAAGAGCTGCAACTGCTCAGAGAGGTTGATTTGATTGTTGTTGGCCATATGTGGACAAATAGGCAAATAAATTCGGCCAACTCCGTTACGGAGCCGAACCGAGTCACGTGCCGGTCGAATGTTTCGACATGTTTCAGAACGAAATCCTTTACAGGCTTCTCTCAGGCTCTGGTCTCTCAAGTATATCCCTATCTCGCAACATTCTACATGAGCAGTTAGTTCTCTTCGGCATTCGTATGAAGGAGGGCTTACCTATCTGCAGTGTCGTTGGACGGCCTGCAGAAGACAGTAAAGAACAGGCAGCACTGAGGCGTTCCAGGGCGGGAAAAGCTGCATTGGATGGCGTAAAGTTGCTTCAAATTGATCTGAACCCTCAATCTCAGGTTCGACCCAGTCCAACAGTGTTCATTAATAGATTTCAAAAGTTTGCATAGATCTTCGCGGAATTTTTTTTTGATGCTTCTATCAGTCCACCTCAAGTCGCTGTGTTAGAATGTAGTCCATCCGCGCCCACTTTGTCTAAGGTTCCTGGGTGTCCTATGGTCCCTGTTTCAAGGAAGCCACTAGCTAACCCCCGGGCTCCTTCAAGACCGAGGAGAATGCGGAGGCGTGCTCGTGGAAGGCTGGTTATCCCAGCGCCTCGTCCAGTCCCTTCCTTCTTTGTGCCCGACCCTTCCTGGGGAGGCAAAAGCGTAGGATATGCAATAGGACATCGTTCTTTCCGGAGTCAACGGGGCATGTATGTTCGGTCCGGGATAAAGCGTGGTGTCACGTATGTTGGTGTCCGTGCGATCAGGTCACCATCTGGTTTTGCGTAGTTATCGCATTCTCACTTTCCTTCTTGACAATCTTCGTGAGCTTTTCTTATCTCTTAAATACTTTGCCTTCCCCAGCTCCTCCCATCATGCTTGATTATCCGTGAACATTTCGTGAATAGTTGAATTCTAGTTTTTTGTGTTGTTTTTTCTGCAATCGCATCTCCTGCCAGCCCATTTTGGGCCGTGTCCACTATCCCGGTCGGAACACCCACCAGCAACTTCATCTCCCAACTTGGTCTTAAATAACCTAACTAGAGTGCAAGCGCATCATCCAGCCCTCTCATGTGCATCACCCAAGATCCTGAAGGCTCCAGGTTTCTCGAAGTCATAAGTTACAAACCCTGCTTTGCTGACCAGTTAACACCGAGCGTGAGTGCGAAGGTGAGCGAGTAGGTGCCCCCTGCAGAAGCTACTTATGGTATCAGCGGCGGGCGAGCACAATAATTGGGACTGGGCAACTCAGGTTGTGTCCGTGTACCGCTTATGTAATCAGATTCGGCCAAAACATGGCCTCGCAAATGTTCCATCGATAACTCATGAAACTGTATTCCATGTCCCAACAAAAATCTAGAGAGTGTGAATATACAATGTAAAGTATGTACTGAGCACTCGATCGGAAAAATCGATGCATTATAAAATGAGTATGTAAACAGACCAGTTATGGTACCTCAGATCGCAGATCCTGGCGACTCTGCAGATTGTGCATTATAGTGTTTTATAATATTTTGGAGTAGTGCCTTCCGGGGCCCAACTCGTAGCTTATTGACTGCTGTTCGATTAGGAATAAAGGTGTCTTTAGGGGCCAGCCAACGGTGCTTGTTGATCTGTTCAATTAGCTTGTCCCCCGTCATTGCAGCAATCACTGTAGCATCCAACTGGAGTAAAGTACTCCCTAGTTTCTCCTCCTCCACTCTCTTCTTCTCATCTTGTGCCTTTTGGGCTTCATGGCTGGCAGCGGCTTTTGCTTCCTCAGCCTTGTTCAACTTTGTCCATAGTTTCCTCTCAAGATTCTGTGTGTCTCGATGCCGAGCTTCCTTCCTGAGGAATGCATGATGGGCTTCACTGAAATTTTCCCTTATGAAGCCCTCAGTGTTGTTACGGCTATACATCACCAATGAATTAAATCGATGCTGGCTTAGCGATGGAAACCGCCTTGCCCAAACCCTCCATGTCCCTAGCATCCCTTCATTCACATCATTTGTTGTTGGCATGAATGCCGATGCCTTCTCTGCTGGAGTTAGAGAGGCAATGACTCCGTCACTAGAGAATTCAAAAACAAAACTTTCCCACTTCTGCGCAGCACCTCGACAGAATTCTATGAGCATTTCATGGAGAAATGGGAGTGCTCCTCTTGCCTGCTCCCGCTTGAGAGCTTCAAACACTTTTGGCTCGTGCCATGTTCCTCCTGTCAAGTGGCCCAAAGTGCCGTGCTTTTCTGTATCCAGAAGTAAGTTGGAATCTAGTGCAAGGTCCGCGATATGCTGCTTGACCTGATCATGGAATGGACCCATATCTAGCATATTTTGAGATAGAAAGTCTCCTGCTCGCATTTTCTCCAAGTAAGGTATAGAGACCGCCAGGCCAAAGAGAGCCAGGACAGCAAGCTCAGTCACCGTTGGTGTGTCCTGAAGGCCTTTATAACAATTTTCCTCCATATGAGTAAACCCCGGCTGATTCTTCCTATCATGCCAGCTTTCCAGGAACTCAAGATATTCGTCGCGGAAAACGAATAGCTCAATTGCTGCATATAGATGTGAAGCAAAGCGGGTATTACTCGTATCGCCAAAGCGACGAGTTCTCCCATGCTTCTCATGGAACCAATGATAGTGTGCGTCCTGACATCCTTTTTTATCATCTTTGTTGTTGAATAATGAGCCACAGAGCGATGTAAGCTTGACTGCTCCGGCATCTAGTGTAGGCTCATCAGGCTTTTCGGAGTTTGTCGGGCTTGACTTAGCAAGTGCAGCCTTGGCTAGACTATGGAGGGGTATTGGCCCTGGTGTCTCCACAGTTTTCAGGTGGTTCCATGCCTCAGACATAGCTTTGGCCCCGGCTTTGACGGTATTAAGGTCCTTGTGCATAGCGCATCCACACCATACAATAGTGTCAACTTGACATTTTAAGTCATGGGGAAGTTGTTGATAGATGGTTGTCAGGGCCCGGCCTCGGACTCGGAGGCTCCCTGACCTCAACCCCTATCTGGCCTGTCCTCACACTATGCGGGGCATGAGATGAGAAGAAGGGTAATATATACACTTGCCTATGCGGGGCATGAGAAGGGTAAAGGTCTCATCTCCCCGCATGGTTGCTATATAAAGGAATGGGTCACATGCCCACAACTATACAGCTCCTAGAGTTGTGTAGTGTGACCCGGAGGGAACATCCAGGTGGCAGTGCCCAGTAAGTGTGGGAACGTTCTGGGCGAGTTGCTCGCCCAGAACTGTGGCTGTGACCCGTGGGAACATTCTGGGCGAGCTGCTCGCTCAGAAAGTTCCCACGCTATCCCGTGCGCGCGTGTGTACACAACACAGAAAGGCAACAACAAGGCAACAATGAAGGAATGGAAGGAAGGGATTGGTTGGGGAGTCTGGGGCACCCTAGGGCAGGGTGCTGAACCCTGACAATGGTTTCGCCAAGCTCACAGAGTCTTTGAAGGGTACGAGTTCGAAATTGTGCTGTCTGCTCATTGTTGGTGAGATCCAACCAAGCTTCGGCACTCTCGGATTTAGCGATGAGACTTTTCATGGTGTTATGATTAAATTCCTGGCGAGCTTCATCAGACATTGTCTCACAATGCTGTACACCAAGGTGAAGCATCCATTCTTCGTGCCTCCAGTCTGATATTAGCCGAAATAGCTTCTTCTGATCTTCGGCATGATCAGAATTCATCCCAGTTAGTTTCCGAATTGCATTCCCAATGCCTAAACCCGGGTTGAAGTCGGTAAGCTCTGGACTTTTGTATGCAGTTTCGAAGAACTCGCTCATCGACCCTTTAATGTTCTGCAACTGATCAACACTGGAATGCGATGCATAGCACGGACACCCCATGTCCGGACCTGCATCGCTTTCTTGGGTCCATTGTCTGAGTATGTAGGAAACAGCGCAAGACTATGGACTGCCTCATAGGTGATATGGTGATGTGTTGTTCCATCGCAGCTCACTGTGTGTGCTGAAGTTTTGATTAGTGTGAAGTTATTTAGGAGTAAGGCATCATAGACTTACTATCTATGTTCTGAAGCTCGGTTGCCATCTGGATCTCGGCTGCTATTCCTGCCTCGGTGACGGCATGCGATACCATCCTGCGACTTGGCCCTTGCCAATGTCCACCTTAAATGCTTGTGCACAGGCAGAAAGAACATCCGCCACCTTTGATGCCGGTTATACCACTTGAAACAAGCTTGCGGCTTAGTTCACGGATGGTGTTCGAAAAAACTCCCTTAGTTTTCAAAGAAAACTTCCGAGCCGCTTTTAAAGCAGCCTCATAGCGCATTTTGGATGCTCTAGTGCTCAATTCCAGTCGTCGTCGAAGTCTAGTGCACCTTGGACAACCACTATGTGGGCCTTTATAGGGGGGACCTCAGGACGTTTGCATGGGGCCTAAAAGGCCTTTTTCACTATAAACATCCTAGGACATCCTGGCCATTCAGTTTCATTCATTTGTTGCAAACGTCCTCAGATGTCCTAATTCAGTTTGATGCAAATTGTCCCGGAATGCCATACTCGTCCATCCCATGGTCTGTGCGCATGCTGACCACTGTCTAGAGGGATGTCCACACTGTTTCCCACGGTCTGAACACACTTTACATAGTTGAATAGCCCCTTTGAATAGCTTCCAGAATATATATTTTGAGACTGAATTGACCAATAAATTATTGAGAAAAACGCAAAATACTTTTTTGGACACGAGTCTTTTGATGGTGGCTGTCCAACTTATTTAATGTCTGTGCACAGTACTGGTCACTGTCTGAAGGAGTGTCAGCACTGTTTCCCACGGCCCCAACACACTTTACACAGATAGATAGCCCCTTTGAATAGCTTCCAGAATATATATTTTGAGACTGAATTGACCAATAAATTATCGAGAAAAACACAAAATACTTTTTTGGACGCGAGTCTTTGGGTTAGTGTGGCTGTCCAACTCAATGTCTGTGCACAATGCTGGCCACTGTCTGAAGGGGTGTCAACACTGTTTCCCACGTCCCCAACACACTTTACGCAGATGGATAGCCCCTTTGAACAGCTTCCAGAATATATATTTTGAGACTGAATTGACCAATAAATCATCGAGAAAAACGCAAAATACTTTTTTGGACACGAGTTCTTTTGGGTTAGTGTGGCTGTCCACCTCATGTCTGTGCACAGTGCTGGTCATTGTCCGGAGGGGTGTCCAGACTGTTTCCCACGTGTCAACACACTTTGCGTAGTTGGATAGCCCTTCAAATAGCTTCCAGAATATATAATTTGAGACTAAATTGACAAGCAAGTTATTGAGAAAAATGCAAAATACTTTTTTGGATGCGAGTCTTTGGGATAGTGCTTGGGCCACTAAATTTCACTGACAGTCATCGAAGTCATCGAAATTCCGGGTCACTGATATCCCAAAGACTCGTGTCCAAAAAAGTATTTTGCATTTTTCTCATAACTTGCTTGTCAATTTAGTCTCAAATTATGTATTCTGGAAGCTATTTGAAGGGCTATCCAACTACGCAAAGTGTGTTGACACCGTGGGAAACAGTCTGGACACCCCTCCGGACAATGACCAGCACTGTGCACAGACATGAGGTGGACAGCCACACTAACCCAAAAGAACTCGTGTCCAAAAAAGTATTTTGCGTTTTTCTCGATGATTTATTGGTCAATTCAGTCTCAAAATATATATTCTGGAAGCTGTTCAAAGGGGCTATCCATCTGCGTAAAGTGTGTTGGGGACGTGGGAAACAGTGTTGACACCCCTTCAGACAGTGGCCAGCATTGTGCACAGACAGTTGAGCAGCCTGAGGATTGTCATGGGAATCAGATTCAATTGCGGCATTATGTTTTGAATGTCTACCCTGAATAATACAAATTTGATTGAATCACAGAAGCATTTGATTGAATTTGATTGAATTATAGAATCATCCCAGACATCCTAGGACATCCTAGGACGTCCTGGGACGTCCTGGTGAATGATCAGTCTTCACCAGGATGTCCAGGACATCCACTAGTAAATACCCCCTTTTAGGCCCATTTGAAGGCCAAACGGCCCCCCCTCTATATGGCCGTCATTAGGTGGCTGACTAGGCTGGTCTAGTGACATTGGCACTTGCTTTTCTCCATCCAGTTTGAAATCTGGCGAGTCTTTTCTCCAGCGCGATGTTCCGAGCTTCTGGTAACTTCATAGTGGCATTTGCTTCTTTCAGCTGATTAGACCTTTCAAGAAGTAGATCTGTGGACTCTTTGAGCTTTTCAGCTGTCTTAGCTTTCGCATTTTCGGATCGAGTACAACGGCGCTTTAGATTTTGCATGGATTGTGCTTGTCTGGCAACTTGGCCTTAGTTCGGCTGGCTCTTGTTTCTAGTTCAATGACTTTTCGCTTCAGTGCTCCGATCTTTCTGTTTGGATTGGCTGGGGTCTCTGGTATCTCGGACACGTTGGATAGAACAGAATAGGAAGGTTGAGGGCAGATGTAGATTGTGGGAAATTTGATATAAGGCACCATCCCTGCTGGTCTGAGATTGCTCCGGAAGCATGGTTCCATAACCACGGATCCAGCGCATAGTACGGGCATGGTCAAATGCATTTTTTGGGCAGTTGATTTTGATTGTTTTGTATGCATCGAATTTTCCGTAATATTGATCGCTGATGATGTAAAATGGTATAAGGAGTATGCTAGGAAGTCGTCTCAGTTGTTCCAAAGTCAGGAGAGCATTAGTTGAGCTGAGTGTGCCCCAGGCATCTCCAGAATGCGCTATTGAGTGCGACGATGTACACACAAATAAACAAATGATCACCCAACAACTTCAGGCTCATCACACAGCAGCTAAGCGCGTAGAAATTCTCCTGGACGTGTAGAGTAGCTATTTCTATAATTCGGACTGTTGGATTTTCGTAAAACGCGCCGGTTGTCGAGAACGGTTGTAGAGCCATGAGAACTCAATTTTTTTACAATTCCTCAGTCCAATTATCAGCCTTTACAATTCCAAGCAACTTTCAATTGAACTTTTTGTTGTATGAGACGTTTGTGATGAGTTATAAAACTATACTTCCACAGGCTGCTCTGCGGCCAGTCTAGCTTACATAAGCAGTCCCGTGGGCAAGCTTCGCTTGCCCACCCCCACAATAATAGTGGGCCGAGCCGAGTCACGTGGACTGACAGTAATATGGAAAACGGTGCAAATGCTTGTTTTGAGTTGTTTGTTCCCAGATTTTGGCCTGCCGACACTTTTTTTATCTTTGGAACAACTCTTGCAGGCTCTGCCAAGTTAGACATGCCGAAGGCACCCACTACGAAGATTTTCAAATCGTTTTCACGCAGACGAGCTGTGTTGTCCCAAGCCACAGGCAAAAATCCTTCGCCAGACAATGAAGAAACATACATCCGTGGTTTCTCTTCTGACTCGGACTCCGATAGTGATGAGGAGATAGCTTCTAATGGTGAAATGAACGCTGAAAGGCTTCCCACGGTGTCCAAGGACGATCAGGTGGTCAGAAGAAAACTCGAACGGGCCAAAAAGCAAGCGGTAAGCCAGATTCATGACTTGTGCGACTCATTGACCTGTCTCACCTCAATTGAAGACGCCGGAATGCGGTGTGATTTTTCTTGGGCGAATACCTCATGGCTTTTATGAGGAGCAGTTAAGAGGCCACTTTTCACAGTATGGCAAGGTCACACGAATCCGCTTGTCTCGTAACAAAAAGGTTACTGCTTAAACGCCCCCATCAGGGCCTCCGCTGAAATCTGGCTATTATCGTAGACCGGCAGATCCAAGCATTTTGCATTCATCGAGTTTTCGTCATCGCCTGTCGCAAAGATCGTGGCCGAAACGATGGACAACTACTTGTTGATGGGTCACATCCTTGTTTGTAAATTCGTTCCTCCGGATAAGATTCATCCAAATTTATGGATCGGTGCGAATATGAAGAATCCGGTGATGCCACTTCGCCGTCGTACTACCTTCGGGGTGCAAAACCGGGTAGGCATGAACCTTTGGTTCTCAATACCATTATGCTAACGTATAACGGTTACAGGAACGGACGAAAAAGGAGAAGGAACGGATGCTAGCCCGCTCTCGATCGAGGAAGAATCGAAAACAACGGAAGTTGAATGAAGCAGGCATCGAGTATGACATCCAGACGTAGGTTGTTAGCCCAGTGTTTGGTTTGATTCCTTATGGTCTCGTGGATTGGTCACACATTTGTATGGCAGTCAGGACCCCAGTTCTTGAACGGTGAGGGATGCAATGTTGCCCAGCTTGCCAGGTCACTAGCATCGGTGGTCCCAACTCTTTATATTGAAC